>NW_022284295.1:0-4885 GCF_004355925.1 Anarrhichthys ocellatus
AACTAAACGTCTCTTTAAAGGACGTTTCCTCTAAATGAGTTTGTTCTCAGACTCTGATGATAAATCTCCACTTCAGCAGCTCTTACATTCACCAAACTTCACTCGTTCATTCCTCTCTGTGTGCTGAAGGTTCACACAGAGGGGTTTTGGACCTGGCTTTATCCAATGTTCAGATTTATGTCTGTAAATGTATGAAATGACCAGATATTTAATAAGATGATACCTCTTTTAGCTCTGTTTTTGGTCTCCACCTCCTCTTTAGCTGCTGAATGCTGCACTGTGTTCACCAGCTCGTATCTAACTGAGTCTTTTCTGCTGTTTTCTGCAGAGTAAAGAGTCTTCATAGAGCGTATAGACGATTATAAGTGAACGTGATTGTGTCTCTAACATGTTGAAACTTCCTCAGAACTGGTGTTCAGGGCCGCGGCTTTTGAGTCTCAAAGATGGAGGTTCAGTGATTTTGAGTCTGTTTTAAAAACGTCCTGTAATGACTTAAGTGTGTAATATATATTTTATATTTTAATATATACTTTTAATTTCCCATGACGCAGACCCGCTCTGCTGGCAGCAGCTGAGAACTTCACGGTCCTCATCAAGAACAACATCCGGTTCCCTGCATTCAACTTCATCCGGTGAGACGTCGTTACGCTTTACTTCTAACAGCAACCCTTTCATTTATGTTTTATCTCAACAAAGTAGTATTTCTCTTCTCTCTTTGGGGTTTTACTTACTGTATTATCATGTATCATGTCACAGTTTATCATAGAGAAAATGTATTATTTTTGTTAAGTATTTGGTTACATTGTTTTATTAAATAAGGAAAGCTAATGAAACTTTAACTGGTTGATGGTTTTTACTCGTTTCACGAGACGAGAGGTGATCGTCAAATCTATTTAATTGTTGTTTTTTTGTCAACACAGCCTCAATAATCAAAATCAAAAGAAATGTTTGAGGAATAAATGTGATTTGAATGTGTTTTTATGTTGATGTTTTCTGTGTAAATGTAACTTAACATCCTGCTCTCCTCTTTGTTTACCTTTTTTTTTTCTTTTTTTTTTTTCTCCCCCCCCTGGTAACCCCGTGTTTAACGTCACAATGCTATGAATTATGGGTAATTCCTTTAGGCAAAGTCTGCAGAAATGCAATATGAAAAAAAAAAACACCACTTGAGCGTGAAGATTGAGCTGAAAACAGACCGATGACGTCTGTAAAAGGTGAAAAGCCTCTGTTTTTAGTGTGTGTGTGTGTGTGTGTGTGTGTGTGTGTGTGTGTGTGTGTGTGTGCGTGCGTGTGTGTGTGTGTTTGTGTGTTGCAGGAGGAACATCCTCCCAGAGATGAGCAAAGACTACCTGAGGAGCTGCCAGAGGAGCAACGACTCTCTGTGCCCCATCTTCAGACTGGGAGACGTCGTCCGGGAGGCCGGGGACAAGTTCTCTGAAATGGCCGTGGAGGTGAAGCTCACATGTTTCTGTATATTTTACATCACATTATTACATTTTACTGACTGACTCCAGACCTGTTTGTTTTTCTGAAAAGCTGAAATGAAACAGCCAAAACAGAGAAAAAGGAAGTGCTGACTCAGCAAACTTTCACATTGTGTGAAAGTGAAAAATCAGCGTCACAGTGAAATGTATAAAAAATACATTTAAACATCTTTTAAACAGTATTAAGTATTATTCTCTTAAAATAAGTGATGGAAATCTTCCTGTGAAGATCAACGTTTCTCTTATTTCAGAACACAAGTCTGACATTTCTATAAAAATCTCAAAAGAAGTTGAATTCTGTTGGAAGCAAGTTGAAATACTTTTAGCTCTTCGGCAGATTTCATTCTCTTGTTTTCAGGAAATCAGACTTTAAGGACTCAGAAGTGACTCAAAATGAAAAGACGAAAGCAGAAGATGCACAAAAACCTCATTTCCACCGTTTGAACATCGTCTCACATCGTCTGAAGGTTGTGTTGCAGTGAATCGTGGGATACATTTCATGCTGAAAAGCATTTAAAAACATAAAAATATTTAGTATCAAATGTTTATTCCTGTTTTTTAAAATATATTTTTGAGCGAAAACCAGCCGGAAGGTTAATTTAGAAATGCAATATTTTACAGATTAAATAATGTAAATTACTTCATCAAAGTCTTCTTTATCAGATGTTTTAAACTAAAGGTCATGAAAGCATGAACTGAAAGCAGCAGAGTCAACCTCATAAACTCATTACTGTCAAACTTTATTTCAAAGTTATTTAGAGTGACAGCATTAATGTTCTGTTCTACATGAAGCTTTTAAACGGTAATCTAATGGAATATTTAACTCTCAGTAACTGATCACATTTATTCTGTAGTTGAATAACGTAACTCTAAACACTGCAGATTCTTTACTTTTAGTGTTTTTATACCACAATGGAAAAAAACTCTCAATTACAAGTAAAAAAATCCTTCATTGAAGTAAAAGTACATAAGTAGTATTAACAAAATGTACTTAAGGTGAGACACTGAAGGCAAAAATGTGCACTTCCAGAGATCGTGATCTATTTTTCCTCCAGAACGTCAGACGAGTGGAATGAAAACATCCATTTTATTTCTTTGTCTGTTTGTGTCTGTACCGTCAGATAATGCCTAATTTGCATATTTATACATAATATTTCAGACAACTTTTAATACTAAACAATAAGTAAAAGCAGAAAGTTGTCCCCTCTGAGTGAAACGTGACCCGGGATCATCTCGTGGTTTATAATCAGCACTTCCTCTGTGGACCACAGGGGGGCGTCATCGGCATCCTGATCAAGTGGGACTGTAACCTGGACCGACTCACGCAGCGCTGCCTCCCGAAGTACTCCTTCATACGGCTGGACGAGAAGGAGAGCAACCGGACGCTCTACCCAGGCCTCAACTTCAGGTGAGCCGGGGTCAGGGGTCAACTTTAACCTCCTTCAGGTGAGCCGGGGTCAGGAGTCAACTTTAACGTCCTTCAGGTGAGCCGGGGTCAGGGGTCAACTTTAACATCCCTCAGGTGAGCCGGGGTCAGGGGTCAACTTTAACGTCCTTCAGGTGAGCCGGGGTCAGGGGTCAACTTTAACCTCCTTCAGGTGAGCCGGGGTCAGGGGTCAACTTTAACGTCCTTCAGGTGAGCCGGGGTCAGGAGTCAACTTTAACGTCCTTCAGGTGAGCCGGGGTCAGGGGTCAACTTTAACCTCCTTCAGGTGAGCCGGGGTCAGAGGTCAGATTCAACATCCTTCAGATGAGCCGGGGTCAGGAGTCAACTTTAACATCCTTCAGGTGAGCCGGGGTCAGAGGTCAGGGGTCAGGTTCAACATCCTCACTTAATGTTTATAAGTTCCTCATCACAGGACCATTATAGGACCTTTATTATTATTATTATTGTTATTATTATTATTACCTTTAATAGACTTTTATATCCAATAATTTCAACAAAAACAATAAAGGTTTCTATGTTTCACCATTTATTTTATTAATAATAATAAAAATGATAGTAATCAATATTTCATTTTTTAAACCACGTTTATCATTAATAAATAAAAGTAAATAAATTCAAACTGAAACAGAAGTGAGTTGGTTTCATATTCGGCTCAATAATCCGGCTTCATGTTTCTTTGTGAGCGGCACAGTTTAACATTATTTTACTTATTATTTCTCATATTTCTGTCGTCTTCTGATCAGATTTGCAAAGTACAACACGGTGAGCGGGGTGGAGGAGCGGACGCTGTACAAAGCATTCGGGATCCGGTTCGATGTCATGGTGTTCGGAGAGGCGGGTCTTCATTCTCTTTTACTTTCACAGATTTATTTATTTGTTACGTTGAGTTTTCTAGACTTAAAGGTGAAACCGTTGTTCTTCATGCTGCTCTATTTAAAGATTTTGTTCTATTTTTCTTCCATAACTCGTCTTCTTTCAGACGAGCGGAAACAAAACATTTATTTTACTACTTTGTCTGTTTACATCTTTCGATTTCTCTTAAATTCACCAAAGTCCCCATCACATAACGCCTCATTTACATATTATTTTAAACACAACATTTGAGAACACTTGTAATACAACATGTATCGTCTTAATGTGAGTAATGAAGTGACGTTTCATTCATTTTACAGGCGGGGAAGTTCAGCTTCACTCAGCTGATCATCTACATCGGGTCCACGCTGTCGTACTACGCGCTGGTGAGACGTGTTACACATTAATAACCAACACGTTGTAAATAAACTCGCTCGCTTCCTGGTGAAGACGAGAGGATTAAACATCTCTTCTCCAGAGGTGGAAGAAGTACTCTTCAGATCTGGTACTCGCAGTAAAGTATAGCAGCACTACAGTGTAGAAATACTCTTAGCATCAAAACGACTGAAAGTAGCAAAAGTAAAAGTTCTCGTTATGCAGAACGGAACGTTTCATTATCATGTTTCTAATGTTATATTTATTATTATATGATTATATTCATATGTTTCTATTTACACAAAAAATATATAAATCACAAAACCACATTCATTTGCATCCGCAAATATGAAACGGATAAAATATAAGATGCAGGATTTTAATGTTTTGAGAACAATATCAAAAAACAAAAAGGAACAATCATAAAAACAAAAATTTGATTTGATAAATAAATATGATACATCTTGTATAATTCTAGGGATAGGAACGCATCCCACCACATTATTCTTTCTCTATTATATTTCCTATATTATATTGTATTGTATTCCCCTGCAGATGAATTTCCCCTTTGGGATAATAAACAGTTTAACACTTTATCTCAATAACATAAAATAACATAAAGCCATATTTGGTGTCACAGTTATGTTGACACATCAGCACCATCGACTGATGCTGCAGGTAAATGTGAAGCGTGTGTGTGTGTGTGTGTGTGTGTGTGTGTGTGTGT
>NW_022284296.1:0-607 GCF_004355925.1 Anarrhichthys ocellatus
GGACTCCAATGAAGGAGTAGAACCATCTCAAGGAGGATCAGAAGAAAAGATAGATTAGTTAACAGATAGTTAACAGGAGTACTAACCAGGAGACTGCAGTATTGCCACCACCTCACTGTGTCCTCTCTCTCTGGCTTTGTCCAGAGGAGTTTTCCCGTCCTCGTCTCTCAGGTCAGGGTTAGCTCCATGACGCAGCAGAGTCTGCACACACACATTACACAACATAGTACACAACCAATCAGGTGTCTAGAACACAACATGACTCCAGAGGAGAGACAGTTACATGAAAGGAAAACATTTCACAGAATCTGAATGCATATGTGAGTGAGAGAGTGTGTGTGTGTGTGTGTGTGTGTGAGTGAGAGTGTGTGTGAGAGTGAGAGAGTGTGTGTGAGAGAGTGAGAGAGTGTGTGTGTGAGTGTGTGTGTGTGTGTGAGAGTGAGAGTGTGTGTGTGAGAGTGTGTGTGAGAGTGTATGTGTGAGAGTGAGAGAGTGTGAGTGTGAGAGTGTGAGTGTGAGTGTGCGAGAGAGAGTGTGTGAGAGAGAGTGTGTGAGAGAGTGAGTGAGTGAGAGAGTGAGTGAGTGAGAGAGTGTGTGTGAGAGAGTG
>NW_022284296.1:617-4577 GCF_004355925.1 Anarrhichthys ocellatus
GTGTGTGTGTGTGTGTGTGTGTGTGTGTGTGTGTGTGTGTGTGTGTGTGAGAGAGTGAGTGAGTGAGATAGATAGACTTTATTTCAGACTCAGGGTCCATAGAGACAAATACATAAAAAGACAGACACAAACAATAAAAGTACGGCGGCCTAGCAATGCCTTACAAAGAGACAGCTGTACCAATGTCGCCACAGCTGGGACTGGTAGCGTGTGGTGCTGAACCTTATGTTGGTTGAAACAACTATGATCTCATTTTCAGAGTCATTAAGTCTACAATCTCTTTAGCAGTATTCTCATGACGTCATTGTAAGCTACTTGAAGTCTCTGGAAGCTCTTTTTTTTGTAGTTTGACCACAAGTGTGCAGTAGAGTGGTGTACAATATGCTCTGAACAGAGACATCGTCACTCCATCTGTACACATACCAAACCTGCGTGAGAGACTGTTTGCTTGTGCATACATCCTACGACATTGGCTAGAAATGTCGTTATCTTCGGTCATGTGTTCTGTTATAAAATGACCAAGATATTTTACTTCACCACAGACACCAAGATTATTGTCAGACAATTTGAAGTCAGGGAAGTTCAGATATTTGTCCTCTTTAGTTCGACAGATCAGGATATCACTCTTACTGGCGTTGTATTTGATGTCATGTTCCACACCATACACAGTACATATAGTGATGAGCTGCTGAAGACCAGCGCTACATGGACTAAAGATCACCAGATCATCTGCATACATGATGTGATTAACCAGAGTATTTCCAATCATGCACCCAGTATTACAGGCTTTCAGTTGCTTGGACAGATCATCAATATACAGATTAAACAGAATTAGGGACAAAATTCCCCCTTGTCGGACACCATTGCTAACCCCAAATGGGGCTGAGACACTTTTACCCCATTTTACTTCCATAGTCTGGTGCGCATACCAGTAAGCCAGAATTCTCACAATGTATGTGGGGACACCTCTTTGGCTCAGTTTGAAAAACAACTTACTATGCTTAACACGATCAAAAGCTTTGGAGGCATCAATAAAACACATAAGAACTGATGAGTTTTGACCTCTGTATTTGTTGACAATTTCCTTCAAGGCATAAACACAAGTCAGTGCCATGTTTGGCTTTAAAGCCGAACTGGTTATCTGTGGAGGTGATAAAGTCATGTATTCTGTCCAGCAGGATTCTTTCGAGGACTTTTGACAGTACGCTGGCCAAAGCAATGGGCCTGTAATTCTCTAGGCTACATACTTTACCAGCTTTGTCTTTAATGACTGACACTAAGAGAACAGACAGCATTGAGTCTGGTAACAAGCCGTGAATCATGAAGCCAGTAAAACAAATGGCGAGGAGAGGAGCTAACCTCGGACTAGCATATTTAAGGTGTTCAGCAGTGATATGGTCTAAACCACTTGCTTTGTCTTCAGACAGTTTATTTATAGCTTGGTGCACCTCATATGACGTAATTGCCATTGAGTCATTACTCTCAGAATTGTCCACGTTATACAAATCACTTTTGATACAGTTGAATAAGGTGCTATAATGCTGTCGCCATAACTCAGCAATGTTGTCTGTTCCTGAGATTCCATCTATAGTGCATGGTAAAGATGTTTTACAGTTAAGAGCTCTCACTTCTTTCCAAAAATCAACAACGTTGTTGCTTAGCAGCTTCTTGGCCATGGAGTCAGCCCTCATGGCTTGATCATTTTTGCAAATGAAGCGAATGGCATACTTACATCTAGCATTGGTGAGCTTCTTGTACTCAAGCACTGGCCCTTGTCTGGGTCTACCAGCTAGAGCCCATGATTTGAAAGCTTCACAGGCTTCAGCACGATACTGAGCTACATACTCGTTCCAGCCAGGTTTGATGTTATGGGTGTTATTTTGATGCTTGTAGTAGGGCTTACTGTCTTTATACAGAGCACTTACTATATCATTGTACATGAAGCAGAGATCTCTCCTATGCACCACATCCTTACAGTTAACGTCAGTACACATAGCTGCATCTCTAGGTAGATGAATATTACTGAAGGATTGGTCTGTACGAGCAGAATACACTAAGACGTCCTCTTCAGTGAGAGTTGACCAGTCAAGTTTTTCTGTGTTGACACTATTTCCATTTCTAGATAGCGCCGTAGATGTTCAACATTTAGAGAGAGAGAGAGAGAGAGAGAGAGAGAGAGAGAGAGGTTTAAAAAGAACTAAAGGATAAACTATTTTAAAATTGTATTGGAACTCAGAAAATAAATAAAATAAATAAGTCTCATAAGTTACGTTATGTCCCGTTACCGTTCAGACTTGCTGGGTTAAGTTAACGTCCACTGCATGCGGAACTTTGTAGACTGTTAACGTTCGTCATTATCACGATTTAGAAGGAAAAAACGTAACGTGATGAAACATGAAGCCCCCCCGCGTTCCGGTTCAGTTCACGCGGTCACTCGTTAACGTTAAACCAGAACACCGGCGGATCTGGTTGCAGGCTGTTTGTTTTAACTCAAAGTAGAATGAAAGGCCCAGATACTGATGAGATGATGAGGTCAAAGAGCTTCAGGGAGAGGAGGCTGTTTGTGTAGCGCAGCTTGACGCAGGGCTGAGCTGTGAGTGGAGCTGGGCCTGGATAAAGGTGGAGCTGGGCCTGGATAAAGGTGGAGCTGGGCCTGGATAAAGGTGGAGGTCTAAACAGACGTGAGTACAGCTTCCTGCTGTCAGTGTTTTAAATACATTGATAAGGCAGGGTATGCTAAATGTAGCCTCTGCTCCAATGAGATGAACTAAAGCAACAAGGGCTCACATGTCCTCTCATCACACTGTCCACACTGTTCACTGTGATGACCACAGCCAGTGGACCAACAGTCCCAACAGTCCCACATGCTGTTAAATCACAGCTATTATTTTACTTTTAGAATGCTACATTTTAAAGCTCATATTTAAAATAAAATGTTTTTATTTTACATTTTGTTTAGTTTTGCACAGGTTGCACGTTATTGTTGTTTTGAAAAGATATGCAGTGTAAAACTCAGTAAAACTCTTTATTGCCAAATATTTGAACTTGTTTAGTTTTTCACAGGTTGCAGTTTATTGTTTTTATCTTAGAAAGATATTCAGTGCAAAACAGGTGAATTGCAGCCACAATAAGCTATTTTTTGTGGGTGGTGGGGCATGAACATTTTTCTTCCTCCAAAGTGGGGCGTGACAAAAAAAGTTTGAGAACCACTGCGTTAATGACGCAGCTGATGTTTACCTCTGTCCATGTGGGCGGGTTTAGGGGGGTCTGGTTGGGTGCACTCAGCTTTGATTGGCTGATTCTGAGCTCCACTGCTTCTACCTGAGAGAAGAACAATTCATCAGAATCAGCCAACGGACGAGTCACAATCTATCAGAAACCAAGAACGTAAACGACAGAGAACCAAATCAATGACGAGGATCGATGATGACCGAGTCTCATCCCTAAACTTAAACATCATGTGACTTACTGTCTGTTTTCTTCTTCGCTGGTGGATGGGAGGATGAAGGTTCTGCCTTCATCTTCCTCTCCTCGTCCCCTTCCTCAGCTCCTTCCTTCTTCCCTGATGTCACCTTCTCCTCCCCTTCCTCCTCCTCCTCCTCTTCTTCCTCTTCTTCCTCTCTCTCTCCACCTTCCTCCTCCTCCTCCTCGCTCTCCCCTTCCTCCTCCTCCTCCTCCTCCTCGCTCTCTCCTTCCTCCCATCCCTCGCTTCCCACCGCACTCTTCTCAGATCTGGACTTCTGTGTCACCACAAACAAAAACAAACAAACAAACAGTTGAGATCATTGCCTGCTGATTGGTGAGGTCGATCAGATGAGACCCAATGAGAGTGTTTCTTACTTCCTGGAAAGGTTTCACCTTCGTGGGCTTCACAGTCAGAACCACACCGTCATAGAACCGCACTGTGTAGGAGTCTGACACACACACACACACACACACACACACACACACACACACACA
>NW_022284297.1:0-1747 GCF_004355925.1 Anarrhichthys ocellatus
TGTGTGTGTGTGTGTGTGTGTGTGTGTGTGTGTGTGTGTGTGTGTCATACCGAACCAAGCCTGCTGTTCTCCTTGGACCTCGATAGCCAGACCAAAGTCAGCCAGCTTCACCGCAGCGTTCTTACACTTGCTGGCAAGCAGCAGGTTCTCTGGCTGCGCGTACAACAACACAAACACATTGACGTCAGTAACTTTTACAAGATACATTTCTTCAACACATCATTATAGAACCTTTATAAAGAAACAAGTTTCCTCTGTTTGTATTTTGTGGATGAGGTGGAGGACGTTCTACAAACTGTTCCAGAACTCACAGTAAAGCTCTTGTTCTTGGACTGCACAGTATCAATAGTCCCATTATTTATTCAGTGTGAGAAATCAATGCCACATAAACAACTTATTCTACTTATTTAATACTCTACTATGAAGTAATACTAAGAAATAGCTGTTATTTTTAATTCCTCCCACAACGAAGCAACACACCCCAACTGAGAGAGACGCAAAACTCTCTTTGCAGTCATTCTGAGAGTCTTTGTGGTCATTCTGAGAGTCTTTGCAGTCATTCTGAGAGTCTTTGCAGTCATTCTGAGAGTCTTTGTGGTCATTCTGAGAGTCTTTGCAGTCATTCTGAGAGTCTTTGTGGTCATTCTGAGAGTCTTTGTGGTCATTCTGAGAGTCTTTGTGGTCATTCTGAGAGTCTTTTGTTGTTGTTTTGCATCTCCTAGTGGATCTTTAATCTCTTTGAGGTTGTTTGAACAGTCTTCATACAGAGGTTCTGTTTGAGGAGCACTAGGCCTTTCAGCTGCGGTCTGTTCAGTAATCCATCCATGATGCTAATAAGTGAACTACCACCTTCTGACTCCGGTAGGAGGGCCACTCAGATCTCTGATTTAAACTTAAAACAAGTTTAAAAGGAAAACAGCACAGAAAGTCTGTCAGACTGGAGGAGTAAGAACAGCTGTGGATGCAGCACACACATTCAAAGCGACACTATATTCTAAAACACAGACACACAAAACACAAAGACACGCACTCATAGGCTGAGACAGACAGATGGGACATCCGTTTGTTTACTTGAGGAAGACCAAACACAGCTTGTCTTTTTGCAGCAGTCGTGTCTTTCCTGCTCAGACGCTGATGTAACAGCAATCTGACAAACAGCCACAGAGTCCACAGCAAACAGAGACAACAGCTCCTTGTTTTACAGTTAGCACCGATACCGACGGACCTCTGCCAACAATCATCCCGTCACAGAACAACAGCTGGATGTTGTGCTCCAGCTGCAGGACGACCATGATGTCACCCTCTGCTGGCTGATTTAGAAACTCAATCAGAGGACGCTTGACTCCTCAACAGGAGGCTGAAACCTACTCATGCAATGAAATCACGTAACGGACGGTACATGTAACTCCAGCAAGAAGAGACTTGTTTACTTTCTTGCTGAGAGTCAGACGAGAAAATGTATACAATTTTTATGTCCGTGAATATAGTAATATGAAGCTGCAGCTAGCGGGCCAGCAGGGTAGCTTAGCTTAGCTTAGCATAAAGACTGGAAACTGGGAAACAGCTAAAAGAAATGTTAGTTAGTTATTATATCCATTAATCAAAATCAGTACAGAAAATCTAAATTTTTAAAGTCTTGTTCTGTCTGACCAACAATCTAACAATTAAATGATGAACAATAAATAATCCTCACATTGGAGAAGCTAGAGCCAGCAGATCTTTGGAAATTGTGCTTGAATAATAACTT
>NW_022284297.1:1847-4671 GCF_004355925.1 Anarrhichthys ocellatus
CTTTCAAATGTTCTAGTTTTATTTTGTTTGTATGTTTATGTGTTATTATGCTGTAAGCTGTTTTAACTCCCTTTGTGTATGAAATGTTCTATATGAATACATTTGAATGAATGGCTCGTCAGAACAGACGTAGAATCATTTTCAACCCGCTGACTGGTTCCTTAATTCACCGTCGCAGCTCTAATCCTGCCATCGAATGAACTAAACTACGCGAACAGATTAGTGTGAAGACTAAACGACTAAACGAGGTTCAGGTTGTTTTACATCTGAAGAGCATAAACGGAGGTCATTTTGCTCATTTCTTTTCCTTCCAACAGCACAAAGAGATGTAAAAACAACAGTACTCCTGTACGCTAACATGACAGACATGGATCCTGTTGTTGAAGGTTTCATCTTCCTCTTGGCTTTCAGAACAGCAGATAACTTACTTTCAGCTTTCAGCCATGTTTCACGAACAACTAACGAGAAAACAACATCTCAGCGTCGTTTCCTTTACATGACTTTAAAAACCTCGACGGGGGAAATCACCACAGCACCACCTCACCACCTCACCACAGCACCACCTCACCACCTCACCACCTCACCACAGCACCACCTCACCACCTCACCACAGCACCACCTCACCACCTCACAACAGCACCACAGCACCACCTCAGAACCTCACCACCTCACCACAGCACCACCTCACCACCACCTCACCACAGCACCACAGCACCACCTCACCACCTCACCACAGCACCACAGCACCACCTCACCACAGCACCACCTCACAACAGCACCACCTCTCCACCTCTCCTGTATGTCCTCTGAGAGGAAAGCTTTAATTCATTCTTTAGGATGAAGTCAGCGTTGAGTTCCCCGAAGACTCAAACTGCAATAACATCATGTGAGCCGAGGCTGCATGTTTCATAAAGATTCATATATACATGATATAAACGTTATACCCTTAAAATAACAGTCAGTGTCGTTTTGCATCTTTAAAACATGTTTTTGAGAACATGTTATTTCACCCCCCGTTTAAAGTTTAAGTTTAAAACCAAAGTAAAAATATATTAAGATCTTGTAAGTAAAACTTCAAACCCATATGTGGACACATTTATGTTTACTGTGTGTTATAAAGTATTTATTACGTATTGTTTATTAAGTGAGTATGCAGATGTACAAATCCTTCGGTAGGGTCAGAAGTCTTTATGTCATTGTAGATGTCATTCTGTCCAAACACAGCTTGCATGTTCTTAATAAACTCATTTGTTTATTTAGCTGCTGGGAAAGTCTGAAACCCACAAAAGCTAACTTCATATCTATATTTATTAAGATTTGATCTATTTATCAGAACCATATGAAGCCTAAAACTCAATGAACCTCCAGAGTAACTGGGCTGAAAAGCCGTGTTTTCTTGACTCTGTTGCACCTGTAACCACACCCAGCAGTGATGTCACGGCGTACTGACACACCCTGACGTACACTTCTACATCACTGCAGCCGCATGGCAGCTTTAACCATTGGAGGAAAACGAAAAATGTGCTCTTTTTAAAAAACGTAAATGCGTGCTCAGACATTAGTGTGATGCAACACAAGAAGGCAGAAACTCATGCACGCATCGATAGATCAGACACACAGACATGCGCAGACATGCTATAGGTTTGAATACAGCACTTACCAGCTTCACAATGTGGTACACATCCCTCCCAACACACACACACACACACACACACACACACTGCAGGTGACTCACCTTGAGGTCTCTGTGTACCACCCCCATCTGATGGCAGTGGAGCACGGCCTCCAGGATCTGCTGGATGCAATGACTGCACTCAAACAGCAGGGGGGGGAGCAGGTTAGTCTGATGCACATTCACCCCCCCCCCTCAACAGTCACATCCATGCATGAGTATTCTCGCTGCACACTCACACCAAACTCACTATCATAAAAAAAAAAAGGTGTTAAGAGTGAACTAACAGAAGAAGACCACGTGTGTTCCCGGATCAGTCAGGCCGTGTGTGGCAGACGCTGTGTCTAACCTGCACTTTGTTTCTCCTGTGTAATGTATTCAGGAGCACTGCTGCTGACGAAAAGCTTGCAGGATTTTCGAGCATCTGAAGTAAACACTGCTGTTTCTCTCTCTCTCTCTCTCTCTCTCTCTCTCTCTCTCTCTCTCTCTCTGCTGGGGCCCACAGGAAATCACACTTCTAGTTCAGACCGTCTAAAATAGTGCAACAAGAGTCCCAAAAGCACAAAAAACAAAGAGTCAGACTGACAGACAGCAAGCACAGGCATAAATCACAGGCACAAAATTAAAACAGTACAACAAGCATGTACCCTTGGACATGAGGGTGCAGGGCAATGCAACACAATGAGACACACACACACACCTTGAGGTCCCTGTGCACTATGTCATGTTGGTGGGTGTAAGACACACTGTCTAGAATCTGATGGATACAGTGACTGTGGAGACAAAACGACAGGGTGAGGGAGCAGATAAAGGAGGGAACACGGGAAGGAAAGGAAACATAACAGACGGGTAATACATCAATAGAAGGAACATCTGACAGGAGGAACAGAAGATTATATGCTCAGTTCACCGAGATGACAAAAAAACAGATTTCCTGACTCATCTAGAACTTGTCATGCAGATAGTGTGGTTTTTATTTTTCCGGTTTTTGAGATATTTGCCTCTGAGTTTTCTGCCGTCACTTCAATACAACGCAGGTGAATGGAGGTTAACTCAACCTGAATGATAAACCACATCTCATGGCAATCCATCTAATAGTTGGTGGGACATTTCTCTCCAAACCAAAACTGTAAACCTCACGGTGGTGCTCGA
>NW_022284298.1:0-4572 GCF_004355925.1 Anarrhichthys ocellatus
GGAGATTGGTTCAATTCATTTTAAATTGAACACAGGTTACGACCTGCTGCTCCCCCTTCTTCTGCCTGTTGTCATGCATGTGTGTGCGTTTTGCAATAGGTGTGTGTGTTCAATACTTGGCCGTATGACTTTGCTATATGTTGCTGTGTGTGTGTGTGCGTGTGTCTGTGTGTGTGGGTGTGGGTGTTGCAATAGGTGTGTGTGTTCAACGCTGCGCCATATGACTTTGCTATATGTGTGTGTGTGTGTCAAACTGCACCATGTGTAGAACACTGTGTACAGCTGACGCCTGCTTTGGAGAGCCACAGATCCCTATGCCTTCTCTAAGTTACATTTCACTAACAAGGACCACGCCAATAACAATATGAGTTTCAAGAGGTTTATTGCGTGATGGAATGATCGTTAGATTTAGGAAGCGGAAGGGGTCGAGGGATGAAGGGGTCGAGGGATGAAAGGATGTAGGGTAGGGATGGGGTAGAGGGATGAAGTGATGTAGGGTAGGGATGGGGTAGAAGAGGACTGAAGGGATGGGGGTCAAGGGATGATGGGTAAGGGATGAAAGGGTGTAGGGAAGAAGAAACGAGGAGGGTAGAGAGGGTTGTAGAAAGAAGGTTGGGGGAGCGATCGGGGACCGTTGGTGTCCGGTGGCTGGCGGGAACGGGGGGGAATGGAGACTGTAGAGTGGGGGCCGTCTCTTCGGAAGCTCTGGTGGTGCAGAGTCCCCCGTTGTTCCTGTAATCCTGCGAGAGAGAGAGAGCGAGACAAAAACGGGGTTGGGGGGAGGGTTCAGAAAACTGGGTCGAAGAGGAAGAATCAGAATCAGCTTTATTGGCCATGTATGCGTATACGCAAATAAACAAGAGAAATGTAAAAAAACATAAAACAAGGACAGCCAAAAAAAGTAGAACAGATGTAAACATTTTACGTTTAACAACTATGTACAAATAAATATAAATATAGAATATCCAGAAGTATATATATATATGAACATAAACCTATACAACAATGACAGTGGAATTGAGGTGATAGTGCAAATGGAGGTAGTAGTGCAGTATATCTGATTAATTGCTCATCAGAGTGACGGCCAGTGGAAAGAAGCCGTTCCTGTGTCTGATGGTTTTGGCGTACAGAGCTCTGTAGCGCCTACCAGAGGGGAGGAGTTGGGACAGCTTGTGTCCAGGGTGTGAAGGATCTGCAGTGATCTTTCCAGCCCGTTTCCTGACTCTGGAGGTGTACAAGTCCAGGATGGAGGGCAGGCTGGAACCAATGATTCTCTCTGCAGACCTGACAATCCGTTGTAGTATGTTTCTTTCCTGTTTAGTGGCCGATCCAAACCACACAGTTATAGAGGAGCAGAGAACAGACTGGATGGTGGTAGAGTAAAACAGAATCAGCAGCTCCTGCCGGGCCTTTTTCCTGAAGGTGTCAATGTTGTAGGCCTACTTCAGGCCCTGGGAGATTGTGAAACCCAGAAACCTGAAGGTCTCCACCACAGACACTGTGCTGTTGGGTATGGTGGTGTTGGGGGGCTCCTCTTGAAGTCCACTGTCGAGCAGGGCCGAGATCCTTCTTGTGGCACTGTCAGTCAGCGGCACTTCAGCGGCAGGCGAGCGGCACTAGTTCGGCACCCGTCAAGAAGCTGCCGAGCTGAGCGTGTACGTTTTGATAGTCTGTTTTATGGTTTATTTCTTTTTTCTTTTGAAGAGCGACGCAAAGTAAAACAGGTAGTCCGGAAGTAAGAATATGTCAAAATAAAAGTGATGGTAATAGAATGACCGTATGCAAGAAAATGGTTTGTCTATGATGCAAGCACATACCAGGGTAACATTAGAAGAAAAATAAATAAATATAAATAAATAAACGTGGGCTGATGGGAGTATGTTAGCAACATTAGTCATTTATCCATGTACACAGCAAGAATCAAGTTTTCGATTAATCTGTGGATTGTGTGAAGGATTTCAGTATTAGAAATATTATAAGTAGGATTAAATAACACCCCTAGTGGTGAGTAGAAGTGTCACAATAATAAAAAGTCACAATATGTTTACTTATGGAATGTATTATGTTTACAATATTCTTACTTATAGAGGATATTATATGTTACAGTATTTTACTCATTGAATGCATTAAACCATAGAAGTATAGTCACTAAAGGTATTAAAACACTGTATGAATAGTTTTGAGGGTCAGAAAGAGATCATTTTGAGTGAGACTTTTCAGAGGTGCAGCAGAGAACAGAGGGACGGACAACTGACCAGCAGGTCAGAGAGGAGGAGTTCAGGATGTTTGCCAGAAAGGATCGATCCAGGGAGGGGACAGGATTCAAATGGAGCCAATCACTAATCGACCATTCAGACGTTTTAGGACAGTTCGGACACTTTCCGACTGTCAGGGGATATAAAAGACAACGTTCTAGAGAGCATTCCTCAGACCACTTCCGCTCTCGTTTTTCAGTACCTGGATTCAGACCTGTGAGTGAGATGCGTGCATGTGGTCTCTGTTCTCGAGAACATTACTATTGATAGTTAATTCAGATTGTAAGTGAACTTTGTGTAGTACATTAAATATTGTCATAATTTTGAACCGGACCCAGCCCATTTTTCTGGTGCGCGTGCGCAGTAAGAAGCTCGCAGCAGAAACGTACCTGCGGCCTGCAGGCTCTCACATCCTTAGTTTTATACCTCAACAATTGCTTGATGCAATACAGTTTTTAATATAGTTTAAAAAGTCATTGTTGTGTGTGCAGAGTTGTTGCTATTTATTCTTCCACCGTATTGTGCTGCTGCTTGAGTGAACGCAGATCATAGCTTGTAAAAGGAGACGCAGATTCAGAGTGTTTACCATTGCTACCACTAGATGGCAGTATACGTGTATTTAACCATAGATTTGTTATATTTACCTGTGTCTTTGTTAATTGTCTAGGTTATTGATACAGATGTATTTAATGCAGGTTATTTCATCTGATATTTGATGTTGATTGTTAACTTGCAACCTAGTTGAATACATCATGTATTTACTTGTTATTTTTATGGAATAGAAAAGTGAGCATGTGTAGTTCATGAAGCAATACATAATGACAATTGAATAATAAAGAGACGTTTGGTTCATTCTGTTCAAACACTAAGCCTAATTTACCAACTTCATTGATTTAATTGTCACACTTAAATCCTGAATTGACTGGTGAAACAGAAGAAGTTAAAAGGCCATGATGAGAAGATATAATGTTGGTCAAATACTGTGGTCCAAATAAAATTACTTCAGTTGTATTGTGATTGAGATATAAAAAGCGGGCGACTGCGGCTAAGTGGATAGCAGGGCCGTCTTTCAATCAGAGGGTCGGCGGCTCTGCTAGCAGCATGTCGACCACGTGAGTCGCCCACAAGACATGTTCTAAAAATAGCACCCTCCGTGCAGCCTCGCACTAGGTTTTCAGGTTCTGAATGGCGAGCGCCCCGTCGTCAGGTCCGTAAATCCTCGGAACAGGCCGCGGGGCAACAACTCAGGGGTGGTGGCGGGGGTAGAGACGAGGCAACGCAATCCGACCGAAAAGGCCCAGACTAGAGGCTTGAACGCGGGCGCCCGAAGACGCTCGCGCGCCTCGGCTATAGACGAGACTGGTTACTAGTTTCTTCGTTGAGAAAAAGGTACCATTGGAAAAGCTGGTGTCGGTGACAACAGACAGGACTCCCGCGATGACGGGTCAGAGATGTGATACCTCTGACTTTCAAATGTTGAAACAGATTAACAGAAATAAAAGTTGCATGTTTAAATATGTATGTGTAGCTATACCATCATTGTTGTGTAAATCCTTATTAATAATTATTGTGAGGAATAATTAACTGACAGGTGATCTCTTCACATATATTATTATTATTAAGGTGATCTGTGCAACTTTGTTATTCAGGAAGTTTGTATCAAATAAGTAGCCCGTCGTACTACTCGGCACCTTTGAAGTAGCTCTCAGTTTAAAAAAGGTTGGTGACCCCTGATCGAGAATATTCAAAAAAATTCCTAATTCCTCTGACTGCTGGCGGCTCCCTCTGGCACTCTCTGGCACCCTCTGACTAGTGGTGGCACTATTGGCACTGGCAGCTTGTGGCACCCACTGACACCTACATATAAGCAGAGGAAGAGTGAAGATATTTTCAGACATGTATTTTTGGATTGGACATTTTATGGGTTTTAATTTTAAAACGTTTTTATATATATTATTTTAAATGATAATAAATCGGATGATTTATTTTCATTATTTTAGCCGATTGTTGTAAATGACTATAAAAGTAATAATTTGGAAAGAGTGCATTATGTTCCCTTTTGTTGCAAAACCAGCAAAATCATACTTAAATAAAATGAATGAGAAAGAAAAAAGTACAACGTGGTTACTCTAAGGATGTATACAGAGAACGGGTGGCTCCGGTGACTCAACTAAAATCATAAAACTGATTTACGGAAGCTGACCTCTCGTAACAACAAAATTGTCTCTCACAGTGGTTTCATGTGTCGGCTACAATGTGGCAGTCTTATCATAGAAATTCAAAGAATTTCTGCTTTAGATTTGATTTAGTTTCTAGA
>NW_022284299.1:0-4571 GCF_004355925.1 Anarrhichthys ocellatus
AGATGATCACAGGAGATGAGGCACAGCTGTGCCTACGGAGAGAGGCATGGCAGTGGACGGGACTCGTAGGAGGACACTACTGAGGGAAATACAGCAGAGTTAGACATAAATCCTCACAGTACCCCCCCCCCCCCCCAACGGGAGCCTCCCGGCGAACTGCCAGGCTTATCGGGGTGCAGGCGATGGTAAGTGCGGAGTAGCTCTGGATCCATAATCCGGGAACGAGGAACCCAGCATCGTTCCTCCACACCATACCCCACCCAATCAACGAGGTATTGGTAACCCCTACCTCGTCGGCGGACATCCAGGAGACGGTCGACTGTGTAAACCAGACCACCTTCGATGAGTCGGGGGGGTGGAGGGGGTCAGGCCGGAGGGTTCAGAGGACTGAAGTGTATGGGTTTGAGAAGACACATGGAAAACAGGGTGAATTCTCATGGATTGCGGGAGCTTGAGTTTGACCGTGACCGGGTTGATAATGGAGACGATGGGGAATGGGCCAATGTATCTGGGAGAGAGTTTCTTGGATTCTGTGCGTAGGGGTATGTACTTGGTGGAAAGCCAGACCTGTTGGCCGGGAAGATAGGTGGGGGCGGTTGAGCGGCGGCGATCAGCCAAATGCTTGTTTTGTTTGGAAGACCGAAGTAGGGCGGCACGAGTCTCTCCTGCATCGGCGATGGTTGCTTTGGACAGACGGGACGTAAATCTCGACCTCTTGGCTGGGTAGAAGGGGAGGTTGGTAGCCAATGGCGGCCTCGAAGGGGGAGAGACCTGTTGCCGTGGAGGTATGGCTGTCGTGTGCGTACTCTATCCAGGCCAAGTGACGACTCCAGGAAGAAGGATTTGCCGCCGCTACGCATCGGAGCATGGCTTCTAGCTCCTGGTTAAGCCTCTCGGTCTGCCCATTGCTCTGGGGGTGAAAGCCGGAGGAGAGGCTAGCAGTGGCACCGAGGCTGCAGCAGAACGCCTTCCAAACTTGGGAGAAGAACTGGGGACCCCGATCACAGACAATGTCCACAGGGATGCTGTGGAGTCTAAAGACATGTTGAACCAACAAGTCTGAGGTCTCGCGGGGCGACGGGAGCTTGGGAAGGGGAATAAAATGAGCCGCCTTGGAACACCGGTCCACGATGGTAAGGATGACCGTGTTGCTCTCGGAGGGGGAAAATCCGGTGACGAAGTCCAATGCCATATGCGACCAAGGCCTGTGGGGAACAGGCAGAGGTCGTAATAGTCCAACAGGGGGTCTGTGTGAGGCCTTGTTGCGTGCACAGGTGGTACAGGCTAGGACGTACGCTCGGGTGTCATTGTCCAAAGATGGCCACCAGAAAGAGCGCCGGAGCCAGTTGATTGTACGTCTTATCCCAGGGTGGCCGGAGAGTCGGGAGTCATGAGCCCATTGTAGGACCCGGGAACGGACGGAAAGGGGAACGAACAGGCGCCCAGGAGGACCACCTCCTGGGTCTGGCTGGGTCTGCTGAGCCTCCCGCACTGCAGACTCTATCGCTCAGGTGAGAACCTCTAGGACACAGGCGTGTGGAACAATCGTGTCCAGAGCTGGGTCAACCTCGTCTGGGGAAAACTGACGAGAGAGGGCGTCGGGCTTGATGTTCTTACTTCCTGGGCGGTAGGTGATGGTGAAGTTGAAACAGGTGAAGAACAGAGCCTAACAGGCTTGGCGGGAGTTCAGTCGCTGGGCAGAATGGATGTATTCGAGATTTCGGTGGTCGGTCCACACAATGAACGGGTGGACTGACCCCTCCAACCAATGTCTCCATTCCTCCAGAGCCAGCTTGATGGCCAGTAACTCTCGGTTGCCCACATCATAGTTCCGCTCGGCCGGGGAAAGGCGGCGAGAGAAAAAAGCACCCGGACGGAGCTTAGAGTCAGTGGTTGAGCATTGTGATAATACTGCTCCTACTCCGGTGTCAGAGGCGTCCACCTCGACCACGAACTGGCGGCTTTCATCCGGCTGTACTTGGATGGGGGCTGATGTGAATCACTCCTTGAGGGCATTAAATGCCCGGTTGGCCTCGGGGGACCAGGAAAAAGCCACTTTAGTGGAGGCGAGTCTGGTTAGGGGTGACCCCATCTGACTGTAGTTCCGAATGAACCGGCAGTAGAAGTTTGCAAACCCTAGGAACTGCTGGAGCTTCTTCTGGTTAGAGGGGACCGGCCACTCGGTGACCGCTTTAACCTTTTCTGGGTCTTTGCGAATCTGACCCTCCTCAATGATGAAACTGTACGGAGGTGACATGGAATTCACATTTCTCGGCTTTGATGAAGAGTTGGTTCTCCAGTAAGCGCTGAAGGACATGGTGGCAATGTTCCTGTAGGTTTGAGGAGTAAATCAGAATGTCGTCGATGTAGACAAACACAAACCGGTTGAGGAAATCCCTGAGCACGTCGTTCACCAAAGCCTGGAAAACGGCTGGTGCATTTGTAAGTCCGAATGGCATGACCAGGTACTTGAAATGTCCCAGGGGAGTGTTGAAAGCGGTCTTCCACTCATCCCCCTCTCGTATCCAAACCAAGTGGTAAGCATTGCGGAGGTCTAGCTTGGTGAAAATTGTGGCACCGGGTAGGGATTCAAAAGCAGAGTTGATTAGGGGTAGCGGGTACTTGTTCCGGGTGGTGATCTGGTTTAACCCTCGGTAGTCGATGCAAGGACGGAGACTCTTGTCCTTCTTGGCCACGAAGAAAAACCCCGCTCCCACCGGGGATGATGACGGGCGGATAATTCCAGCAGCGAGGGAGTCTGTGATGTAGGTCTCCATCGACTCGCGTTCCGGTCGGGAAAGGTTGTATAGTCGGCGGGAGGGCAGGGTGGCGCCGGGGAATAGTTCTATGGCACAATCGTAGGGTCGGTGGGGTGGCAGGGAAAGGGCTCATTCCTTGTTGAATGCCTTGCTGAGATCAGTTCCGGTAGTAGGGGTGTGGAGAGAAGAGGTCTGCCGGGAAATGGCGGACTTGAGGCACCTCGAATGACATGTAGGGCTCCATCCGATGATTCTGTTTCCTGCCCAGTCCATCTGTGGGTTGTGGTCCAGGAGCCAAGGATGGCCCAGAACCAGAGGAGTCAGGGGCGTAGAGAAGATGTAAAAACATATCTCGTGTTGGTGGTTTCCTGACACAAGCAGGGTAATAGGGCAAGACCGGTGCGTGATATTGGTCAAGCGACTGCCATCCAGAGCGTTCGCCTGAAGAGGGCATTCCAACTCCTCCAAGGGAATCCCATGAGCAAAGGCCAAGGGGGAGTCCAAAAAAAAAAAAACTCTGTTCTGCTCCGGAGTCAATGAGGGCCAAGACTGGTAGAGCACCGGACGGCAGGCATAACTTAACTGGTAGTGTGAGACGGGACTTGGGACGGGGAAGTCGGGTGGAGTCGCTCGCCAGTATTCCGACTCTTACTGGCGAGCCCTCTCTTTTGGTCGCACCGGGCAGACAGGGACACGGTGACCCGGCTTGCCGCAGTAGAGGCAGGCTCCTGAACTGATTCAGCGCTCCCTCTCTCCCTGAGACAGATGGAACCGTCCCAACTGCATGGGTTCATCCCGATCCTCGGGAGAAGGTGCCGGAGCGGGCGAGGGCTGGTGGCGGCGAGGTGGAACTGGGGACCGGAAGTGGTTACTGGCTGACGAACCGGAAGCTTGTAGTTACGCTCTCTCCGACGTTCCTGCATCCGAGTATCCAGTCGGATGGTGAGAGCGATCAGGTCTTCCAGTGTCTTAGCCTCCTCCAGAACAGCAAGCTCGTCCTTTAATCCCTCTGACAGGCTGCTGAGAAAAACCCCCTTCTAGCGCCCTCTCCTCCCAACCGGACTCTGCGGCCAGGATACGAAAGTCAATGGAATGTTCAGCGGCACTAGGAGAGCCCTGACGGAGGCGGAGGAGGTTCTGAACAGTGTCCTGAGAGTATGTAGGGTGGTCGAAAGCTCTCTTAAACGCCTCCAGGTATTGTCCAAAAGAAACCGTATCCAACGGGTTCTGGGAGAACCAGGCCTGGGCCCAGTCGAGAGCACGGCCATGTAGCAACCCGGTCAGATAGGCAATCTTAGAACCGTCCGATGCATACATGCGGGGCTGTTGGTTGAATACAAACGTCGTCTGGAGCAGAAAACCTCGACATCCCCTCATGTCTCTGTGGAAGGGTTCAGGAGACGGAACAAATGACTCAGACCAGTTGCGCGTCCCCCACCGTCGAATCTAGGGGGGAGGGGCGGGGCTGTGCGAGTCCCTGCACCATGCTGCCGATCTCAGCCACCTGAGATCCGATGGCTTGCTGCGATCCCCGCATATCATGCAGCAGATGGTGTTGCTGTCCCAGAAGAACGCCTTGGTTTGTGATCGCCACCTGCAGGGGATCTGCAGGTGGAGATCCTGCTGCGGCTGCAGGGACCATAGTTATGGTCAGTCCGTTCTGATGTGGTGTGTTCATGGACCCAAATGCAGACTCAGGACAGCAGAGAAACCAAGATTATTTATGTCTCTCAGTCAGGGGAAAAAACAGGAAATAGTTAAAGTAAATAGGAGGCGTCTCCACGCGCTCCGCACGGGTCCAAGCCGGAAAGT
>NW_022284300.1:0-4570 GCF_004355925.1 Anarrhichthys ocellatus
GTCTCACACACACACAGACGGACAGACGTCACACACACAGACGGACAAACGTCACACAGACACAGACGGACAGACGTCACACACAAAGACGGACAAATGTCACACACACACAGACGGACAGCGTCACACACACAGACGGAGAAATGTCACACACACACAGACGGACAGACGTCTCAGACACAGACGGAGAAATGTCACACACACAGACGGACAGACGTCTCACACACACAGACGGATAGACGTCTCACACACACAGACGGATAGACGTCACACACACACAGACGGATAGACGTCACACACACACACAGACGGACAGACTTCACACACACAGACGGACAGACGTCACACACACAGAAATTACAGGATTTAGTTTTGAACTGTCCTTTTTATTTTTTACTAAAACAAACTTCATCTGTCTCCGAACAGTTTTGAATATCATTTAGTTGGATGTAACCATCATTTCAATTTAGATGTCAGAGAGGAAATAGAAGTTCCAATGTGTGTTTACTGGTTAGAGTTGGGTAACCACACACCATGATGAGCTCAGCGTTCAGGTAAACATCCAACTAGAGAACATGAACATGTGTGATTTCCTCTGGTACACATTTAAATATTCCTCTGGTGTTGACTCATCGAGCACCGCCGAGGCTCCAATTTGTGACGGATTAATGACGACCCCTCGCTGCTGTCGCTGCCGCCGCAGGTAAACTAGGCCCTTATTATGAAATAAATGAATGGGTGCCACTGAATGTGTCATGGCAGTTACCACCCAGCACGCCATCTACCCCCCCCCCCCCCCCCCCCCCCTTTGGTGGCTGCTGATATATCAGGAGGAGGAGGGAAAAACTGTGGAACCAGTTACATGGACAGTTCTCTACATGTTCAGCAGCTTCAATCCAGAGCTGGATTAAACCAACAGGGACCCGGGTTAGGGTTAGCAAACTGTGGACTCAAACCAATTTGACTTAAGGGGGCGGGGGGGGGGGGGCACCATCTTGGACAACAGTATGTGGTTCTGTTAATACGTCTTCTTCTAATACTCTCATCAAATACATTTGTTTAATATTTAAAAAGTCTAAATAAAACAAGCGTGTTTCCACTGACTCCTGTTTTGTGAATATATATGTATGTATATATATATATATATATACTGTATGAATTTATGTATGTATGTATGTATAAATTAAAGCGCTGCATAAGAAGAAGAGGTGACTAAAAGACCCTTTGTGGTAGCTTTATGTAAAATGTGAGGAAGGTGTCTCCACACACTCGTCATGCTTCATGTACATCCTCGTTTATTCACTCTGTCTGGTTCTGCTTTTATCCACAACTTTTACACTTAAACAGGAAATACTTTCTGCAGATATTTTCTCCTTTTTACAAATCACCGACATTTCAACACCGTTTTTTTAGTGAACAAATTGCACTTAATGTTACGTGACTGACAGTTGTCTGTCTTCAAGTCTCTGGTGGATATCATCAGAGCAAAACATGATAACAAGTCAAAAGTATAGTTTATGATTATAAAAAACAAGCAGCTGTTCATTCCTCATGAGAAACGAGAAGCCAAATCAAGTTCAGTAACGGCACTTCTGTAGTTAATTTAACTCAATCCACCTTCTTTTCCTAAACCTAACTAAGTAGTTTTGTTGAATAAAGCTAACGGGAGTTGTTTCCTGTGAAGACGGAAGTTTATTTTGAAAAGACTATTCATATTACGAGCAGAATTTGACACGTGTTGCAAACTTTCACACGAAAAACGAGTAGTACCTTTTCGTAAGATATCATATGAACCTTTGTGTGAAGGTATGTCAGACCTTCACAGACGTTAGCAGGCAACATTAGAGGGGTTCTGTACGCTCAGAGGAAAGGTCACAGGTCGAGCATACACTCCTGACCCCTTCACAGGTCTTCAGTAGCAGTGAGTGTGATTTATTTGATCAAAACTTGATTAATATTGTTCTTCAATAAAAGATCATCTTCACTGTCTTGTCTTTGACTGATGCTAGTTTCTAGAAGAAAATTAAAAGTAAATAACAAAAATGAAAAGATTCATTTTGCAAAGAAATGTGTAGTTGAGTTTTTTCCACCATGAGTAGTGTCTCTCAGGCAGCACTCCACGTCCACCAGTCCGTCGATTGAGGCCTGAAAGGCAAAAACTGGGTAAAAAATGTTGAAACTGAAAAAATGTGGGTCAAAAAAGGATTGACAGGTTTATCACGGTCTGCTTTGCTTTGTCTGGATCTCTGTGAAGCAAGGCACCAACGTGGCCGGGATCGCTAGTTCAATTCCCAGCAGTGAGTCCGGGTCCGCTCACGCTCAAGTGATTCTCTGTGTTCAGGAGCCCATTACTTCAATTAAACCGCTGATTAAGCAAATTGGAGGCTAATTAGTAAACGAGCGGCATTCTTCAGGAGAGCTACTAATTAGGGAGGTGATTAGCGTCTGTGAAGAGCAGCGAATGAGGCGTCGGCTCTCGTTAAGAGATTATGACTCCACCAGGCTTTACATCTGTACACGTGATTAAAGAGGCTGTCATTGACTCTCTAAAGGAACGCTATGAAACGACCACGTGTTGGTGTCTCTGGTAGAGATGCAGCAATGGCCCTGGTTCTGGAGCTTTCGGTCATATTACATGAGCTTACAAGAAGTCTGTAAAGTGTTCCCCAATGGAAGTTCAAACATCTACAATGACCCAAATCCATCGGCTGACGACAGTCATGTGATACACTTGAAAGCTCCAGGTTAAGGTCAGGTTGGTTCCATGGTGAAGACTGGGCTGTTTAAGGTTTGGGAAGAAACCCACTGGAACTAAATCTGATGAAACACATTGAATGTAACCCATGGGGCTTTGTGTATGTACATGTACATGTGTATATATACATGCACATGTAGATGTAGATGTATATATTGTGACGACCCCTCCCTTCCACTAGGGGTCTGTGTCCTGTTTCCTGTCAGTTTGTATTTCAGGATGTTAATCGGCCACTGATGAGCAACACCTGAGCCTGGTTTGGTACCAGCTATAAAGGCTGCCCCTCCTCTTTGGTTGTGACTTCCTTGGCTGATACAGCTGCGTATTTGATTGATTGATTGATTGATTGATTAGTTTAATTTGATGATTCATTCTTAAATTAATGTATATTTATTACTTTTTCCTCTCGTCTCCCTTATGTTACAGCCTTTGAGCCGGGTTGTAACATATGGGGGCTCGTCCTATCTTGATTGACCAGGTAACATATGGGGGCTCGTCCTACCTTGATTGACCAGGTTTAGATTTGTGTAGAGAAGTTGGCTCTGCTGGTTGTAATTGGCTTGATGAGCAGAGACTGATTTCAGAATCAGTAGTCTTGTAGGCAGGTGCACATCGTTTGGTAAGTGAGATGTGCAGTCTGGTTGTTTGGGAGACATGGACGAGTGTGGTGAGTAGGCTGTTTTCCTGTTTTGGGTTATTGTGACCAGCTGTAGTGATTAGTCTTCCTGAGGAGTGTTTGTGTCACCGAGCTGTGATATGCTGATGATTTTTGTGGAACAGAGTTCGGGTGGCCCTGTATACAGCGTGATTAAATTGCTGGTCTGTTCCTGTTAGGTTGAAGAGCAGATTCCCTTTGGAGTTCGTTGGGGGGTTTCTATAGTGTGGTGATGAAAGTGGTTGGAGCAGTCGTCTCGGGGGCAGTTCCTGGTTGCTTTACCGGGCCTGTGGGTTTTAGTGCGTAAGTACCCACAACAAGTAGCACCTGAAGACTAGGGGGAGCTTACTTAGTTCTGGTTAGGCAGTCAGAGGGACGGGGCTGCAGTGATAGCTGTATATGGGCTGTTCCTGCTGTAAGTGTGTTAAATTCTGTACGGATCAGTTTATTTTTTGTGTGTTCAGGCAGTCGAAGTTTGTTTCCTCTGTTATGGCTTCTGTGGAGGCATTCTTCAGAGGAGTTATTGGAGCACTGTTGGGTGTCAAGGTTTGAGTTGGATGCTGTTGGTCTGAGGCTTGAAGCGTTCACTGTTCCTGGCTTTACTGAGGGAAACTATAGTTTCTGGTGTTTCCTGCTAACTGCATGTTTTGTATTCTGGTTTTTGTGATCATTGTCATGTTCTGGATGTTTCTGGGAAATTCTGGACTAATGAGAGCAGTGCACAGCCTGTTGGGTGTCTGGGTATTTGACCCAGTTACCTTGCAGGTGTTTAACCTGAGAACCTGAAGACTGCTGCTGCATAGTGTGCAGTAGGTATTAACGGTTCATAGGGTAAGCAAGTTGGTAGAAAAAGGAGGGATGTGGTGAACTGTACGTTGTGTTTGTCTGGTGACAGGCAAGTTGGCAGCTTGGCCTGTTACCCTTTGGGAACATAAGCGCTACAGCTCATGGTTGGGTGAGTTGAGTTCTAGTCTGGTTGCCTTTTTGCGAGTCTGTGGACAATTTGGTTGGCTAGTGAGCCTTTGTGTCAGAGGAACTTTTTGGATACTACTTCAGATTAGCGCTGATGGTAGTTCAGTGCTTTTTGTTAGCTGGTAATTATGAAAATTCTAGGTGTGTGTGTGTGTGTGTGTGTGTGTGTGTGTGTGTGTGTGTGTGTG
>NW_022284301.1:0-4569 GCF_004355925.1 Anarrhichthys ocellatus
TGTGTGTGTGTGTGTGTGTGTGTGTGTGTGTGTGTGTGTGTGTGTGTAAAATCACCTCTGCTAGCAGCACAGATGATGTGTAATTTTCTAGCTGAATACCTCCCAAAGTGTTGTTGTGTGGAATGGTGGCGGCGGCACACTCACAGCCTCGCTTTAATGCACAATAAAAACATGACATTTGAATAGAGAAGAGAGAGAGAGAGTGAAAGAGAGATAGAAAGGTAAAAAACAAGGTAAAAAAAAAAAAAAAGGAGGCACCAGCAATGGCAGTGTTGCTTACCCAGGCATCCAAATCTGCTGGCTAGGAGGGAGAGAAGGAGCAGGGGTTAGTAAGACGGTGGACGGCGTGAGAGAGGCACAGGGTTGGACAAGATCATGGAGACAACGAGAGGATAAAAGGCAGGTATGAGGAGGAAAGTGAAGTAAACATATAATTAGAAACAGTCGGGAATAAGGCGGATAATGAGAGAAGGTGCATCAGAGAGAAAGATGTAACAGCAGAAATATGTGATGAAGGGAACGAGGTTAATACAGCCGTCAAAGACTAATCAACACCATTATGTACAAGTCATACTGTAACCAAGTAACTTCTCTAAGGTAGTGAAACAACACATGGAATTCTCCTCATTAATCATTACGTTGGGCATCCTGGCGGCACAGGCAGGGAAATCTTTAAACACATCTTTTAAATGAGTAACCGTTAGAACCAGCGTTGGTTGCTTGTATAATGTATGCATTGTCCAATTGGCTGAAAATCTACTGATAAAAAATCACAGAGCGATTACCTATTATTATTATTACCGTTTCAGGATATACAACTCATAAGTCTCACGACAGTTGGCGCTTGTATGTCAAAAACATCAAATGTAAGTATTGCGTTCATAAAAATCCAGACACGCAATGAAAACCCAATAATTATATATTGTAGTCAATTATCAGCTTGCACATTAATGTTGAAAAGGCAATTATGTCATAAATATGTGGCTTTATTGACTATTACAACGGCTCTTAGCAGGCCAGTCAGAAAGCAAACGTTTTTTATGATAACTGACAGCCCTGCTGTTTGTGTACCAGTCTTAAATGCATGATGATGATATCATGTATATAAATAAGATACATGTTTGATATTCAGATATGGCTTTTCTGTTACTGTTATTTCCTTATACTTTTTTTCGTCATATCTCAATAATGTTACATATATATCATGACATAGCATGTTTTCTGGTAATTCAATGAATAAATAGTCGATATGAAATAACCACATCTGATTTAACCACACTATGGGGTATTCCCATAAGCAGAATTATCATCAATTCAGATTTTCTGAGAAAGTTGAGCTAGTATGTGCTCGTTATTATTCATTTAGATTCGACTATATGTTCCAACACTTTGGTTGTGTGTGACCAAACTCATGTTGAGTTCAAGTATATAACGCAGACAAACAGCATACTGTATTTGGGTGTGTCTTGCCCTTGCCCACTCAAACCAAGTGCTCCCAGTCCGGCATTAGAAACAGAACAGAAAGGGATAGATTAGAGCGGTGGGTGGCTCTAATGTTGCCATGCCTCATAAAAAACACCATTCAGTTAAATGAGGTGAACTCACAAAGCCGGTTGCTGCAGAATGTGTGTGTGCGTGTGTGTGTGTTGGGTAATCTGCGTAACGGATACAACCGATGCCATCTGTTTAACCTCCATGCTCTTTGGTGGCAGGCCCTAAACTGAATGTGTGTGTGTGTGTGTGTGTGTGTGTGTGTGTGAGAGAGAGAGTGTGTATGTGGAACCCCACAGAGTGCTCACAGGAGTTTGGAGGTCCCATTTCCCTAGATGATAGACTTCTGAAAGGAGGTGAAGGCGCTTGTTGTGTTACGGATGCAGACAAACACACACCCAAGTAGTTTGGTGCGGTCCATGGGCCATAACGGACAGAGGCGTTTCAGGTACATCCACTCATTGTTTTTTTTGCAGCTCTGGGGCTCTCTAGTGATTACCAGTCAGCAGCCTCAGTCTGCACATTAAAAGTCTGGATCAACTGAGCCAGCAAAACACCACCAGGAAAGTTCTCCAAATAGACCGAGGCCAAGGATATATTCCCCTGTATTTCTACCAAGATAAAGCTCAAACATGGAGCGTTAATGCATTATTATACCAAGTTAATTGTGATCCTTTAGTAAACATAAATAAGACCACAGACTAAGTGGCTTGTAGGTGTCACATGCCGTGGATGTATTATACTGCTGTGAAACTTACATGGATAGTGGACCCAGCTGAATACTATATATATCATATATATATATCATTCATTTATGTTAACAATAACAATCTTCACAATTACCACTCTTCCCTCCGACTAAAGCAGAACATTTCTGTAACTAAACGAAACCGACAACTGACATCGACGCTCACTTCCTGCCGTGATGAGTCAGCCGTAAAGAGATAAGAAAGGAGCCAAGGTTTGAACTTCGCTCTAAAGCTCTTCTTTTTCTTCATTATTTTAAATCACCAATGTGAACAACTGATTGCGACTCTGTGAACACCGTCCAGGAAATACTGTCTGAAGATATGCGCCACTATACATATAAGGAGGACCCTTCTAACCTCACTGATTTAATGGATCTCAAAACATTTTATTATCTACGCTCACCTGAATCATGTTTCCAGTGGTTGTACCACAGGGGTCATCAGATGCACCAGCTTCACAACACTTCATGCTTGATTTAGACTCCAAACCCCAACAGTCTGCCAACAGTGTGTGTGTGTGTGTGTGTGTGTGTGTGTAGTGTGGGGGTTAAACGCAAAAAGTGACAGAGCTGTGACACGATGAGACCTTTTGGTCTCTAACACCATCTCACATGGTGAGATACGCTTCCTTGGAAATCAATTATGTAAATACTGAATTATGCAAATAGGGCATTTGAATAAATCTGTGTGTTTGGAAGGAAAAGATTTTGGTGTGGTTTTCTACTTGGAGTCAGGAGTGGAGAGAGAGTGAGAGTGAGGATCAGGCTGGAGAATGTCACTGGCAGACACAGTTTGTGCAGTCACACTCCTGATTTGGCTTTTTAATTAGGAAGAAAGAGAGAAAGGCAGAGATACAGACAAAGAGAAGAAAATAAGAGCTAAATCACTGACAGGTCTCTTCCTGTCATATCTCTGTGGAAATACGCACGGTAAGCACATTCATCATGTGTGATGACCGAGTGCTTTCACTGCAGCTCTAGTTTGGTCCATGCTGATCCATAGTAAACCTCCAGAGTGGTTCTGTGGATTTGCCTTCAAAGGCACAATGAACGATGTTATGTTGCATCACTTTAAAAAAAAGCTGACGTTCTTCAATAATATACAGAATAAATCTTTCACTTTTGTCATAATCAAAGGACTTTGGGATACTTAAACACAGAGTAACGCTGTTATCACTTAACAATTTAAATTGAAATGCCCGAGCAACTTCACATCACAAAGCCGTTCCTTATACCTTCTGTATTCAAATTATATCCACAGAATATGTATTCACCATATATAGGTGATCAACTACTTCTTTTGTTCATTGTTGCTCATCTTTAATGAACATAAACAACTCCAAACAAAGGCCATACATTTTATGACATTTCAGCAAATCTGTGCTACTACCGTGACAACTTCTTCTGGCTTACGGCGTTTCAACTGACAAATATATATGACATATATGACATATATGTCACAAACAAGCTCGGCAGTGGTATCTGCAGTATTTGTATTATATTTGTGTATATGGGTAGCAGTTCAGTACATACAGGGAGTGTCGGAGACAGGAAGTCGGGATGTACAGGAATCACCAGCAGCATGCGAGGCGAGTCGTTGTACTGAACAATCTTAGCGGGAGAAAGCCTGGCAGTCAACTTTTCGGCACATAAACTCAAACTGCACAGCCTCCGTCAGAGCAAGACAGCGGTCCAAATACACATCCACGACTCATCACACCTGTGCGTGATATGCACACCTGCATGCACCCACAGAAACACACACGCATGAGCATGCACACAGTACAGTGGAGATACCAGAGGGACGGAGTGGTTACTCTAGCTGGTTGCTCATTAAATGTGTGTTCTCGTCGCATCGGGGGAGGTTAAATTAATTAACACTTCATCATCAGCCCGCTTTCACACCACAGACAGACAGATAGAGAATGGGAGGGAGGGAGGGGGAGAGATAGAGATAGAGCTAGAGAGAGATCATGTTCTCATCTTGACCACCTGTACAGTTTCGCGACAGCTGTCCTTGGCATTGGATTTTCTTTTATTGACTGGATTTTGCTTGAAATCTTCTAATTGAAAGAAAACAACATTTCTTTTCCCCAACAAAACAATATCGAGAAAGATTGCAGCGATTACTTGAACACACTGCTCCAACCAGCAGAAACACAGTCTCATTAATGAACATGTTCGAGTCCTCCGTGTACTACTGTGTACCGTGTACTCCGTGTAATACTGGGCAACAGTAAAACATATATAAATATACATGTATATGTATGTATGTATGTATGTATATATATATACACATATACATATATACATATATACATATATATACA
>NW_022284302.1:0-4568 GCF_004355925.1 Anarrhichthys ocellatus
GTCTCACACACACACAGACGGACAGACGTCACACACACAGACGGACAAACGTCACACAGACACAGACGGACAGACGTCACACACAAAGACGGACAAATGTCACACACACACAGACGGACAGCGTCACACACACAGACGGAGAAATGTCACACACACAGACGGACAGACGTCTCAGACACAGACGGAGAAATGTCACACACACAGACGGACAGACGTCTCACACACACAGACGGATAGACGTCTCACACACACAGACGGATAGACGTCACACACACACAGACGGATAGACGTCACACACACACACAGACGGACAGACTTCACACACACAGACGGACAGACGTCACACACACAGAAATTACAGGATTTAGTTTTGAACTGTCCTTTTTATTTTTTACTAAAACAAACTTCATCTGTCTCCGAACAGTTTTGAATATCATTTAGTTGGATGTAACCATCATTTCAATTTAGATGTCAGAGAGGAAATAGAAGTTCCAATGTGTGTTTACTGGTTAGAGTTGGGTAACCACACACCATGATGAGCTCAGCGTTCAGGTAAACATCCAACTAGAGAACATGAACATGTGTGATTTCCTCTGGTACACATTTAAATATTCCTCTGGTGTTGACTCATCGAGCACCGCCGAGGCTCCAATTTGTGACGGATTAATGACGACCCCTCGCTGCTGTCGCTGCCGCCGCAGGTAAACTAGGCCCTTATTATGAAATAAATGAATGGGTGCCACTGAATGTGTCATGGCAGTTACCACCCAGCACGCCATCTACCCCCCCCCCCCCCCCCCCCCCCTTTGGTGGCTGCTGATATATCAGGAGGAGGAGGGAAAAACTGTGGAACCAGTTACATGGACAGTTCTCTACATGTTCAGCAGCTTCAATCCAGAGCTGGATTAAACCAACAGGGACCCGGGTTAGGGTTAGCAAACTGTGGACTCAAACCAATTTGACTTAAGGGGGCGGGGGGGGGGGGGCACCATCTTGGACAACAGTATGTGGTTCTGTTAATACGTCTTCTTCTAATACTCTCATCAAATACATTTGTTTAATATTTAAAAAGTCTAAATAAAACAAGCGTGTTTCCACTGACTCCTGTTTTGTGAATATATATGTATGTATATATATATATATATATACTGTATGAATTTATGTATGTATGTATGTATAAATTAAAGCGCTGCATAAGAAGAAGAGGTGACTAAAAGACCCTTTGTGGTAGCTTTATGTAAAATGTGAGGAAGGTGTCTCCACACACTCGTCATGCTTCATGTACATCCTCGTTTATTCACTCTGTCTGGTTCTGCTTTTATCCACAACTTTTACACTTAAACAGGAAATACTTTCTGCAGATATTTTCTCCTTTTTACAAATCACCGACATTTCAACACCGTTTTTTTAGTGAACAAATTGCACTTAATGTTACGTGACTGACAGTTGTCTGTCTTCAAGTCTCTGGTGGATATCATCAGAGCAAAACATGATAACAAGTCAAAAGTATAGTTTATGATTATAAAAAACAAGCAGCTGTTCATTCCTCATGAGAAACGAGAAGCCAAATCAAGTTCAGTAACGGCACTTCTGTAGTTAATTTAACTCAATCCACCTTCTTTTCCTAAACCTAACTAAGTAGTTTTGTTGAATAAAGCTAACGGGAGTTGTTTCCTGTGAAGACGGAAGTTTATTTTGAAAAGACTATTCATATTACGAGCAGAATTTGACACGTGTTGCAAACTTTCACACGAAAAACGAGTAGTACCTTTTCGTAAGATATCATATGAACCTTTGTGTGAAGGTATGTCAGACCTTCACAGACGTTAGCAGGCAACATTAGAGGGGTTCTGTACGCTCAGAGGAAAGGTCACAGGTCGAGCATACACTCCTGACCCCTTCACAGGTCTTCAGTAGCAGTGAGTGTGATTTATTTGATCAAAACTTGATTAATATTGTTCTTCAATAAAAGATCATCTTCACTGTCTTGTCTTTGACTGATGCTAGTTTCTAGAAGAAAATTAAAAGTAAATAACAAAAATGAAAAGATTCATTTTGCAAAGAAATGTGTAGTTGAGTTTTTTCCACCATGAGTAGTGTCTCTCAGGCAGCACTCCACGTCCACCAGTCCGTCGATTGAGGCCTGAAAGGCAAAAACTGGGTAAAAAATGTTGAAACTGAAAAAATGTGGGTCAAAAAAGGATTGACAGGTTTATCACGGTCTGCTTTGCTTTGTCTGGATCTCTGTGAAGCAAGGCACCAACGTGGCCGGGATCGCTAGTTCAATTCCCAGCAGTGAGTCCGGGTCCGCTCACGCTCAAGTGATTCTCTGTGTTCAGGAGCCCATTACTTCAATTAAACCGCTGATTAAGCAAATTGGAGGCTAATTAGTAAACGAGCGGCATTCTTCAGGAGAGCTACTAATTAGGGAGGTGATTAGCGTCTGTGAAGAGCAGCGAATGAGGCGTCGGCTCTCGTTAAGAGATTATGACTCCACCAGGCTTTACATCTGTACACGTGATTAAAGAGGCTGTCATTGACTCTCTAAAGGAACGCTATGAAACGACCACGTGTTGGTGTCTCTGGTAGAGATGCAGCAATGGCCCTGGTTCTGGAGCTTTCGGTCATATTACATGAGCTTACAAGAAGTCTGTAAAGTGTTCCCCAATGGAAGTTCAAACATCTACAATGACCCAAATCCATCGGCTGACGACAGTCATGTGATACACTTGAAAGCTCCAGGTTAAGGTCAGGTTGGTTCCATGGTGAAGACTGGGCTGTTTAAGGTTTGGGAAGAAACCCACTGGAACTAAATCTGATGAAACACATTGAATGTAACCCATGGGGCTTTGTGTATGTACATGTACATGTGTATATATACATGCACATGTAGATGTAGATGTATATATTGTGACGACCCCTCCCTTCCACTAGGGGTCTGTGTCCTGTTTCCTGTCAGTTTGTATTTCAGGATGTTAATCGGCCACTGATGAGCAACACCTGAGCCTGGTTTGGTACCAGCTATAAAGGCTGCCCCTCCTCTTTGGTTGTGACTTCCTTGGCTGATACAGCTGCGTATTTGATTGATTGATTGATTGATTGATTAGTTTAATTTGATGATTCATTCTTAAATTAATGTATATTTATTACTTTTTCCTCTCGTCTCCCTTATGTTACAGCCTTTGAGCCGGGTTGTAACATATGGGGGCTCGTCCTATCTTGATTGACCAGGTAACATATGGGGGCTCGTCCTACCTTGATTGACCAGGTTTAGATTTGTGTAGAGAAGTTGGCTCTGCTGGTTGTAATTGGCTTGATGAGCAGAGACTGATTTCAGAATCAGTAGTCTTGTAGGCAGGTGCACATCGTTTGGTAAGTGAGATGTGCAGTCTGGTTGTTTGGGAGACATGGACGAGTGTGGTGAGTAGGCTGTTTTCCTGTTTTGGGTTATTGTGACCAGCTGTAGTGATTAGTCTTCCTGAGGAGTGTTTGTGTCACCGAGCTGTGATATGCTGATGATTTTTGTGGAACAGAGTTCGGGTGGCCCTGTATACAGCGTGATTAAATTGCTGGTCTGTTCCTGTTAGGTTGAAGAGCAGATTCCCTTTGGAGTTCGTTGGGGGGTTTCTATAGTGTGGTGATGAAAGTGGTTGGAGCAGTCGTCTCGGGGGCAGTTCCTGGTTGCTTTACCGGGCCTGTGGGTTTTAGTGCGTAAGTACCCACAACAAGTAGCACCTGAAGACTAGGGGGAGCTTACTTAGTTCTGGTTAGGCAGTCAGAGGGACGGGGCTGCAGTGATAGCTGTATATGGGCTGTTCCTGCTGTAAGTGTGTTAAATTCTGTACGGATCAGTTTATTTTTTGTGTGTTCAGGCAGTCGAAGTTTGTTTCCTCTGTTATGGCTTCTGTGGAGGCATTCTTCAGAGGAGTTATTGGAGCACTGTTGGGTGTCAAGGTTTGAGTTGGATGCTGTTGGTCTGAGGCTTGAAGCGTTCACTGTTCCTGGCTTTACTGAGGGAAACTATAGTTTCTGGTGTTTCCTGCTAACTGCATGTTTTGTATTCTGGTTTTTGTGATCATTGTCATGTTCTGGATGTTTCTGGGAAATTCTGGACTAATGAGAGCAGTGCACAGCCTGTTGGGTGTCTGGGTATTTGACCCAGTTACCTTGCAGGTGTTTAACCTGAGAACCTGAAGACTGCTGCTGCATAGTGTGCAGTAGGTATTAACGGTTCATAGGGTAAGCAAGTTGGTAGAAAAAGGAGGGATGTGGTGAACTGTACGTTGTGTTTGTCTGGTGACAGGCAAGTTGGCAGCTTGGCCTGTTACCCTTTGGGAACATAAGCGCTACAGCTCATGGTTGGGTGAGTTGAGTTCTAGTCTGGTTGCCTTTTTGCGAGTCTGTGGACAATTTGGTTGGCTAGTGAGCCTTTGTGTCAGAGGAACTTTTTGGATACTACTTCAGATTAGCGCTGATGGTAGTTCAGTGCTTTTTGTTAGCTGGTAATTATGAAAATTCTAGGTGTGTGTGTGTGTGTGTGTGTGTGTGTGTGTGTGTGTGTGTGTGTG
>NW_022284303.1:0-4566 GCF_004355925.1 Anarrhichthys ocellatus
ATCAACTTACTCAAAGCATTGCTCTTTTACCGAACTCCTAACAGCTCAATCGTGCACCTCGTCAGGGCCCCATCATATGCAGGCGCTGTCAACAGCCTGGTCACTTTGCCAGAGAGTGCGATGGGTTTCGCGTCCCTCCCCACCCTCAGTCCTTGCAGGCTCCGCCACAGTCTGGTAGGCAGTCCCATTCAGCTCAGGCTTCGGAAAACTAGCACCCACCGGACTGCAGAGCCACAGTTCGGTTGGGCCCTCTACTGGCTCCGGGTTTGTTTTATGTGGTGTGGCGGATGCCTCCAAGTTGATGTCCACCCATGTCCACATCCACATGTGGACACGGGTGGAATTAAGGTGCCTTGCTTGGTGGATACAGGATCCATGGTGTCTACTGTCACAGAGAGCTTCTTCCTCCAGCACTTCGAGCCATGGGGTCAAGAACAACTCCAATCTTGTCACTGGCTGGAGATTAGAGCTGCTAAAGGGTTGCCCATTCCCTACATTGGTTACCTGGAGCTAGATGAGCTTTGTGGCAGGTCGATGCCACGCTGTGGGGTGTTAGTCGTAAAGGACCCCCCTGGTGATTTGTCCCGTTCGGTGCCTGGTGTGTTGGGGATGAATGTGATCCGCAGGTGCTACAGAGAGCTCTTTGGGCAGCATGGCCATGCTTTGTTTGACTTTCCCCCAGTATCTGGGCCACCAGAGTCTCTCGTGCAGGCGCTGCAAAAGTGCCATCGTGCCAATGTGCAGGCCCCGTTGGGCAGTGCAGGAAAAGTGAAGATCCGGGTTAAGAAGGCTTGTCGTATCCCAGGTGGCATGATGCAGGTAGTGACGGCTACGTGTGCTGAGCAGTACTCGGGTGCCACTGTGTTGTTCGAACACCCTGACACTGGCTTACCTGCTGGGTTGCTTGCGTCACCTGCCTTGGTTCGTGTGATAAGAGGCACGGTCAACATACTGATTGTTAATGTAGGCTCCACTGATGTGTTGCTTTATCCCCGCACCATTGTAGGCACCTTGGATACTGTTGATGTTGTCAGTCTGCCCACAGGAGTCACAGAGAGGTCATCTGGTGTAGCCACAGTGGCATCTCAGTCTGTTTGTCCAACGGTGGATGACCAGCTGGAGGCCATTGACCTGTCTTCACTGTCCAGTGAAGACAGGTTCACTGTCTTCACTGTCCAGGATCAGGTGAGGTCCCCTCTTGGGAAGTACTCCTCAGTATTTTCTGCTTATGAGGGGGATTTGGGTTGTACCAACTTGATAGCCCATGGCATTCCGCTCTTGGATGACATCCCTGTAAGACAACGCTACAGGTGTATCCCTCCATGAGAGTACGAGGTAGTAAAAGAGCATATCAATTGGCTACTGGAAACGCAGGTAATCAGGGAGAGTAGCAGTCCCTATGCTTCCCCCATCGTTCTGGTAAGGAAGAAGGATGGTAGTCTGCTCCTGTGTGTTGACTACCGCCAACTTAACAGCAAGACCAGAAAGGATGCTTTTCCTTTACCTCGTATAAAGGAATCCCTGGATTCACTGACAGGTGCTCGCTGGTTTTCCACCATGGATCTGGCCAGTGGGTACAACCAGGTCCCAATGGCCGAGAAAGACAGACCCAAGACAGCATTTTGCACCCCATTTGGTTTGTTTGAGTGGAACCGCATGCCCTTTGGGCTCTGCAACGCCCCCAGCACCTTCCAGACGTTAATGCAGCGTCTATTCGGTGACCAATAGTGCCAGTCACTACTTCTCTACCTTGACGACATTGGGGTTTTCTCTTCCTCAGTAGAACAGCATCTGGAGAGACTGGAGGTGGTGCTGGGTCGGCTTCAGCAGGAGGGTCTTAAGGTGAAACTCTCCAAATGTGCATTTTTCCAGCAGGAAGTGCATTACTTGGGTCATGTCATCTCGGACAAGGTGTCTCCACCGATCCGAGCAAGATCGAGGTGGTGGCTAACTGGCAGCCGCCTTCTATGGTATCTGAGCTGAGGTCTTTTCTGGGGTTTGCCAGCTATTATCGTCCCTTCGTAGAGGGCTTTGCCAAGCTGGCAGCCCCTCTCCATAAGCTGGTGGCAGAGCTAGGAGGCACCAAGGCCAGAAGGAGGGCAGGGCCAGACGTTCTTGAGAAGTGGACAGAGGAGTGCCAGCGTAGCTTTGGTGCGTTAAAAGCCAAACTCACCACTGCACCTGTCCTGGCTTATGCTGATTTATCCTTGCCCTTCATTCTTGAGGTGGATGCGAGCTTTGGCGGGCTAGGGGCGGTGCTCTCACAGGAGCACGGAGGTAAAGTTAGACCGATAGCATATGACAGTCGAGGTCTGAGACCCACTGAGCGCAATATGCAGAACTATAGCTCGATAAAACTCGAGTTCTTGGCGCTTAAGTGGGCCATGACCGAGAAATTCAGGGAGTATTTGCTGGGCCACAAGTGTCTTGTTTACACCGACAACAATCCATTGAGCCACTTGTCGTCTGCTAAACTTGGTGCGACCGAACAGCGGTGAGCGGCCCAACTTGCATCCTTTGACTTTGAGTTAAAGTACAGGTCAGGGAGAAGCAATCAGAATGCTGACGCCCTATCCTGGCAGCATCCACCAGGTGAGCAGGACATGGAAGCCATGGTCCCTGGCACCTTGCTTCCGGAACCGTTACAGCGAGCATTGCAGTTGGGGAAGGTTGAGGCAACCCAGGCTGCTCTCACAGTCTTGCCTAATCGCACACTGTCTGACATTTGTTCTCTCCAGCAGGCTGACCCAGTTATCCAGGCAGTCTCGTTGTTCTGGAGACAGAAGCAGCGTCCTAACCATGAGGAGTGGAAACATTTATCTCAGCCCGCATTGGTGCTGCTCCGACAATGGACCTGTTCAAGACCTGAGATTTTCAGTGGAACAAAATGTCTCAACATACAAAAAAAAAAAAAACTTCATGTAAACTGTCACGACGGCTACGAACACTAGCCTGGTTGAGCAGAACGGGGTCCTTTGTCACCGGATTTTCCGCCCTGATGGTGCAGCGGCAATGTTCCAACTGCTGCTGCCGGCTGTCTTACAGAATAAGGTTCTAACGGGTTCATCAGGAGCACGGCCATCAAGGTGTGGAGAGAACGTTGCCCCAACCAGCTACTCGTAGCTACTTGGGGCATTTATTGGCTTCACGGCCTAATGAGATTTTAGCCATTGACTATACTTTGTTGGAACCTGCCCATAATGGATTGAAAAATGTTCTGGTGATGACAGACGTTTTCAGTAAATACACACTGGCTATTCCCACCCGTGATCAACGTGCCTCTACAGTGGCACAGGTTTTGGTCGCAGAGTGGTTTTTCAAGTTTGGTGTTCCTGCCCGTATACATTCAGACCAGGGCCGCAACTTTGAAAGTTCCCTGATCCAGCAGCTGTGTGGTCTTTACGGCATTGAAAAGTCTCGCACCACCGCCTACCATCCGGCCGGTAATGGGCAATGTGAGCGTTTCAATAGAACTCTCCACAACTTCCTGCGCACTCTACCTGTCTCTCGAAAGAGAGATTGGAATTCTTGCCTGCCGCAGGTACTATACTGTTACAACACCACTCCCCATCAGGCAACCGGTGAATCCCCCTTTTTCCTCATGTTTGGTCAAGAACCCAGGCTGCCGGTCGATTTCCTGCTGGGCAGAGTTAAGGATCCGGTGGAAGGAAACATCCATGAGTGGATCCAGGAGCACCAGACTCAGCTGCAGGTAGCCTTTGAACGGGCTAGGGAGAGGTTGAGGTTGGCGGCAGAACTTCGAAAGAGAAACTATGATCAGCATGTTCGAATTGCGCTTTTGAAGAAAGGTCAGTTGGTATTGTTGAGGGATTTTAGTGTGAGGGGACGTCATAAAATCCAGGATCTTTGGTGTCCTGTGGTCCATAGAGTCCTGAAGGCACCTAAGGATGGTGGCCCAGTTTACACCATTGCGCCTGTGGACGACCACAGTAAAACCAAGCAAGTCCATCGTAACCGGCTAAAAGCCCTGGTTGGAGCAGACTCCCCAGGTTGTGGCTCCACCAGTAGCCCATGTTCCATGGACGTGCCACTATCTGAGGACGAGTCCTCATCTGATGGTGATTTGTTGATGCTGCAGCAGCAGGAATGTCCTCAAGCAACACCTATCTTGACATCTGCTAGACCGACTGCAGCGACACTAACCGCTGCAGCTGCTACCCCCACCATTTGACCCGGCCTTCGCTGTGCCAGACCCCATAGCGGTTCCCACTATTGTGAGGACGAATCAACCATCTGCCTCCTACGCTGGCCCACCATCCAGTCAACATGATGGTGGTGATGTGGCAGTATGTCGGACCGTACGGTCAACTGCTGGTCAGCATTCTAATGTGCACCATCTTCCCAGATCAGTAGAGAGAATCGCAGACAGGCCTGCAAATCCCCCTGGTCCGGTGTGCAATGTAATGTTTGCTGCGTTCAGGCCCTGGAGTTAGTTCAAACTATTTTTAGTCTTGTCTGCTCCATCGTCGGGGCGACGATGCAAGAAGGAGGGGTAGAATGTAGCAGAAGGGAGCTTTTACCATTCGCAGGGCCTCGGTGTCCCTT
>NW_022284304.1:0-4563 GCF_004355925.1 Anarrhichthys ocellatus
TGGTCCATTTAGAGTCAAACAGACCATAAAGCAGGGGATGCTTTAGGCTACACAATGATTGACAGGTCTCTACGTCACTCCTCCTCATTGACTACATTTAACATCAACACTGATACACATAAAAGTTGGTGAATTTTCCCTTTTAAGAAAACCTGTCAAAAGTTTCTACATCCTTGGCCAGTTGGAAAAACCTTCCACCATATTCCATGACAACATGTTTACCAACAAACAATGATATATGTCGTGATATCTTTTGTTGCTCCTCTCCACAGACTCAGGCAGGAGAAGGGAAAGTCTACAAGTGTCTGTTCAACCACAAGTTCGAGGAGGCCATGTCAGAAAAGGTACGACCAACCATCGGTTTGTGTTTTGGGATCATGGGCGAGCTCATTTTTCGGTCTCTAACACTCCCCCCTCCTCTTCCTCCGCAGTGCCGCGACGCTCTGACCACCCGTCAGAAGCTGATCTCTCAGGACTACAAAGTCAGCTACTCTCTGGCCAAAGCCTGTAAGCTGGACCTGAGGAAGCAGCGCTGCAGCCTGGACACCAACCTGCCGAGGGCCCGCGAGGCCCGGCTGTCGTACCTGCTGCTGTGCCTGGAGGCTGCAGTGCACCGCGGTGAGATGGGGGAGGAGGCGGGATTTACACCTCTGTTTCCTTAAAAAGAAAGAAAGAGAGAGAGACAGAGACAGAGAGAGACCTTGCTTTATACTTAGATTACATGTCAGTGTTGCGTTTGTTAACACGATGCCCTGCGGCCTCCGAAAACGTAAATGAATGCAGCTTTAAGTAAGAAGAATATATTGTTTGTTATTATAATGTTAATAAAAAGTAAATACCTGGTAAATAGGGTTTGAAATGTGTCCGTAATAGTTTGATTTCGCGCAGGTCGTCCGGTCAGCGGCGAGTGTCAGGGCGAGATGCTGGACTACCGGCGGATGCTAATGGAGGATTTCTCTCTGAGTCCGGAGATCGTGCTGCACTGCCGGATGGAGATCGAGGCACACTGCTCCGGTCTGCACCGCAAAGGACGCACGCTGCACTGCCTGATGAGGATCGGACGCGGCGACCGCACCGCCACCGTGGACGGCGTCTGCCAGAGCGCCGTGAGTAACACCTCCAGTGTTAAAGAGACGCAGACAGCGTGAGGCCTGATCAAGTTCAGCAGGGCTGCTTCTTCTAAATAACTCAAAATAGTTATCGGATTCCATCTAAAACCATTCAGTTCAACTAGTGGAGGTCTTCTACACTAACGTCTTAACGTGTTGACAGCTGCCTGTTCAGTTTGTACTGAGATTGCTAAACAGGTGTGTGAAGTCGTTCAGATGAGTTAACTCTTCTTTCCATGTTTGTGTAAAATAGAGATGGATGCTGAGACCAAACTGGACATTCTGCTTTCTAGTGAAAGTACTATGTTTGAAAATGAAAACATCTGTTTTTGTTACAAACTTACAGTAACAAATATAAACTGAAATGTTATGAATTATCACATAAATCAGACAGTATTGTCTCGTATGTCTTGTTCATTAATAAATTCAATATAAAAACATAAATGTTGACATTTAGCGTTCCTCTACTGTTTTGCAGCTGCAGAGTTTGATCCAGTCTGCCGACCCCGGAGCCGACTACCGGATCGACCGGGCGCTCAACGAGGCCTGCGAGTCCGTCATCCAGACCGCCTGCAAGCACATCCGTAGCGGAGACCCAATGTGAGCCACACACACACACACACACACTACATTAAAGTCATTTAAGCGACTTACAATAAGTGTGTTCAAGAGAACTACTAGTCACCAGAAGTCATTAGTGCATCTAAGAGCAGAAGTACAGTGCAGAAACAAACTAATACGAATAGTATGTGTATATATATGTATATATATGTATATATATATATATATAACTCCAACGTTAACACACCTGTGTCTCTGTTAGACGGTCACAGCAACTGAGGAGGTGTAGAGAGAGAGGGCGGACGGGTCAAACAAACAGGACTTTCACCCAGGAGGCCGCTGTTCTTGTCCTGAGCAAAACTAAAAGCAAATGTTGACTTTTTTGTCACGTGAGTTTTTAATATTGTTGTCGTGACTCAGTAGACCTAACTTCCCGTGAAGGTGGAAATTAATTTTGAAAAGACAACATGCATGTTGCGAGTCGTCCCTGACACGTCCAAAACTGTCACAGCTTGAAGCGTAGCGGCCTTAGATTAGACAAGTCGGTAACGAGAATGTGTTGGATTTGGAGCATTTTCTTTTGCCTCTACGTGGTTCTCAACATGGCGATGGCTGAGCTGTTGGCTCGTAGCTCACGGGGGCTAACAGTGCCGGTTGTTTGCACTGGAGGATGAAAACATTTTTTTAATTGAATTGAACCATTTGGCAGTACCTCCGCAGCCCAGTGTAGCTGTCCTAATAGACACAGGTTCATCATCTCTAGTGTGTGTGTGTGTGCGTGTGTGCGTGTGTGTGTGTGTGTAGGATCCTGTCGTGCCTGATGGAGCACCTGTACACGGAGAAGATGGTGGAGGACTGTGAACACCGGCTGTTGGAGCTGCAGTATTTCATTTCCAGAGACTGGAAGTGAGTCTCTTTTAACTTCTTAACATTATTGACTTCATTAATATTCAACAGGACACAAAAGATTAAAGTTCACTTATGATCTTAAGATAATTAGTTTGACAAAAATATCTTTAATTTAGGATCCACTTTACTTCATTATTCAGTTGTAATTTGTATTTACAGCACATCGTTTCTAGCTCTTAAAGGGACAGTTCACCCCCCAAATAAAAAATGCATATATTTTTCCTTTTACCTGTAGTGCTATTTATCAATCTAGATGATCGAGTTGGTTTGACTCCAAAACAATATTGATTGACAAATAGCACTCCGGGTAAGAGGAAAAATATATCGTTCAGATTTTAGGGTGAACTGTCCCTTTAAGAGCGAGAAATGATCAGGTCAGTGTGCTCTTTAAAACTCAAAGGAACACAGCAAAGCGTAAACAGAGGGCGAAAATAATGGTTTGAATCGTGAAAAAGAAAAAGAAAGAAAGAAAAACACCGTTTCCTCAGACTTTAATCTCTGAACTGTGACAGAAATCTACATTTAAATCTTAGAATCCGTGTGACTTTTAATCTTCATATAATTAGTTTTCACAGGACTCTGAAGCTTTTCTCTAACCTGAAGTGTAACACGGAGGAGAGAAGGGTGGTTTAATGCTAAACCCTGTGGTTTGTTTGTCAGGCTGGACCCCGTCCTGTACAAGAAGTGTCAGGGCGACGCCGCTCGGCTCTGCCACACACACGGCTGGAACGAGACCAGCGAGCTGATGCCGCCGGGCGCCGTCTTCTCCTGCTTGTACCGCCACGCCTACCGCACCGAGGAGCAGGGGCGCCGGGTACGAATAGAAACACAAGCTCTGTGTATCTATTTATTCTAATGTCCTTTAGATGTGATGACGGGGAGACTGTGGTGAACTCTCTCTCTCTGATGTTCTTAAATCTAACAGGTGAACCCAGGCGAGCAGGTAGGTGCTCGGTCGTATTGATCCGGGTGAAGGGTTCGATTGATGCTGTCGGTTTGATCTGCCGGTCTCTGATTGGCCGAGGCTGATTGTGTGAAAAACAGCGACTACAATCATCAATTTAATTTAGGTGGAAATTCAGTAGACGGATCGACCGAAGTAATTCTTTACTGAACTACAAGCGGGCTTCATTATTTTCTGTTCTTTGGTGCTCTGCTCACAATCACAACGTCACCACACAGATGATTTAAGGTTATGTGTGACCTGCTCACGGACTGCAGGCGCAGATTAGCTCTCTAGCTGACTTGAAATATTGATTAATGTGAACTTTCCCTGGTAAATAGATAAATAAATGAATAGAGATAACTTTAATAATCACAAAGGAAATTGTTGTGCCAGAGATTGATCAAAAGTTACAACAGAAGAAAAAGAAGAAACAATAACAGTAAAAAAAAAATGTATTTACTTACTTATTTAAAACTTATTTAAACAATAGAGTGATAATGAAAATAGTTTCCCTGTCGTTACTACAGTATGACTTGGATGTTGAAATAATACGAATTACAAGTGAGAAACTGGTAATTAATCACAGTAACTCTGAACATTAGGAGTGGAGTAATGTGAGACGTCAGTGAGTCAAACTAGAGCCAACGTCATCAGCTAATATTAGTTTATCATAGATATATATTAGTAAAGAAATGTATGTCGGCCGATAAGAGTTTTGTCATCAGCTTATATGTATATGTTCTATGTGTATGTGTGTGTGTTCGCAGTTATCTCGGGACTGTAAGGTGGAGGTTCAGAGGATTCTCCACCAGAGGGCGCTGGATGTGAAGTTGGACCCCGAGCTGCAGAAACGCTGCATGACCGACCTCGGCAAGTGGTGCAGCGAGAAGACGGACGCTGGACAGGTGAGACAAACGCGTACTGCCGCTGCTACTAATGGTATCTGATACAACCAGGAAGCAAACCTCTGAGTAAGAAGAGTGAAGCCAAAGCTTCATGTGTTAAAGCTGCATTCTCTCTAGTGTCCACCAGGGGGCG
>NW_022284305.1:0-4562 GCF_004355925.1 Anarrhichthys ocellatus
CCCCCCCACACTATACCTACAAGTGGGGTTTACTGCAGACTGTAGGGCGTGAAGCACGTGCACACGTACATAAACACACACCTGGATGTAGTCACCTGTGTCCGCAGGCTCACCGCAACCATATACAGATTGGTATTCTTTAAAAGTCACGAGGTCAGCCAGAACATCTGCTTCTGTCAGCCGGGGCTGAGGGAAAAGAGGGCCCACTCACCTTGGTTCCAAGCAAAGGGTTTACAAAGTTACATACAGTATTGGCTTATTTTTAAAACCATTTTTAGGGTTTAGCCAGCTTGGGTGCTGCACCGTCCTGATATTGTTTGCAACACTTTGAGTTTTGACAGAACCGTTTCCTTGTATTTTCTTATCTCTCTGTCAACGCGTATGTTTTAGTCCCATGTTTACATACGGTAAACATTAATAACTTATGTTTAGTTGTTAAAAAAACATGTTGAAGATGGGGACTGACGGATACAATTGACGATTATTTACATTAAAAAGATATTAATAGTATTGGTGTAATACCCAATGGAGAAACAGGCCTGCTAAAATTTCCCGGAACCCAAGTGGATGTCTTCAAGAAGCTTGTTTGGTCAATTTAGTGGAACACAAGACTAAGAAAAACAGCAAATCTACTTTCAAAGATCTACTTTTCAATTAATCAAATAATCATTTCTACTCTAGTTCCAGTCCTGTGTTTTGAGTTTGATGAAGGGGGAGACCAGTTAGTTTGCATTTGGACTAGAGATTGTTCTTTACCTGCATTGTAGAGATCTGTTAGCAGAGCCACCAGTTATTAAGTGACACTCATGAAACATGATGACATTGACGTTTAGCTTCTTGCGAGCTTTCCATTCTACAAAAACAAATTAAACAGGATGGTCCTGAGGTAACCCTCCCAGATGTACTCCCTCCATTTAAACACAGTTGCTGTGCTGACAGGATGTGAGGTTTTGTGTCATGCCATTATGCCATCAGTTTAAAATTTACAGCTGGGCGGAGAGCTCGCCCTCTGCACGGCTCCATCTATTAGAGAACACGGTCTGTGCCTACATCAGGGAGTCTAATAGTGTGTGTCAGACTCTGGTCCAGGTAATTACATGCATCCTTTGATCCACCTAACCAGTAGTCAGGAAGTCGCAACCTATCAGAAATGTGTCATTTTAACCTTTATCATGCTTTTCTTATTGTGTTTATTTGTAAGACAAAGATAGTCGGACGGGGGGAGTCAGTTGTCTCACATTTAACTCGATAAAAGAACAAACTACTTAAAGTAAGACATTGTACAAATCCCACCTCAACTGAATGTCTGTTTGCCTCGAGCTAAGCAGCTTCTTTCAGTCAGTTTCAGGTGGACGTTAAACAAATGGCTCCTCTTTCATCTTTGGAGAGCGTGACAGTATAACGTGACAACGTTGAATGAAGTGGATTTTGCTCCACTCCCGTTTTGCAACCCTCAACTTGTGCGCCACACCCTTATGTTCATTGTGAAGTGATGGATCGCTCGATCCCATCACGAGTTCCGGGCCACTTGATATCCACGGCTGCCTTTTGATTGCTGTTTTTTTTTTGTGTCCTATATTTAGAGGTGGGCCATAGCTCGGGGGGGCTGCGAGCCAGCTGTATTGATTCACTGTCGCCCACAGTTGTCATTTAAAAGGATTAACTGGCACTTTGTGGTTTTGCATGCACTCTGATGAATGTGTCTGGTGCACCACCAACACTGTAGCCGCCTCCTGTTTATTACAACTCTTCTCTCAGCAGTCCATGAGATACAATGAATACTATTGTTCTTTGAGTTACAGATGGACTTTCTTTAAATAACTTCTTTCTTTGTAGAATTTGTCACTGGGACTTTTGTAAGATGTTGGGTCCGGGTTTTAAAATGTCCAAATCTCTCCGCCCTTTAACCTTTTTGTCAGGAAGTCCATTATCTGGTTGTCCCAAATCACTAATTTAGGATAAGATAATCCTTTATTAGTCCCGCAGCGGGGACATTTACAATATTCTGTCTAGTTTTATGGACGTATGGGTTTACTGGATATAAAAGTACCCGTGTGGGTTATATTTACTAGTAGGAGGTAGAAAGAAAGCCACAGGAATTACAATGAGAGAGGAAAATTGGTGTGTGTGTGTATAGATGTCTTTTATACAGTATGTATGTAGTACAGTATACAGTACTGTATATTGTACTACATGTTTGAGCTGTAGTGCGATGAAAGCGGTGAGGTAAACTTAAAAAAAACACTTGCTTGAAAATATTGTATTTTACTCATTAAAACAGCCGACGTTGTTTATACATGTTTTCACTTCTGTGACCGGATGTGATCCTGGATCAGCTTGTGTGTTGTGGCCCAATGCAGGGCTTGACCTAGCTGTGGAGGGGATTGACTTGTGTGAGTCAGATAACCTGTTGGAGACAGTAGTCATTACCGCGTGTACACAGCTCAGGTACTCTGTGAGCTCTTTGATCAACGCAGGCAAAATAGACAGAGCTCACACAACACTGTGTGCTTTATTGGACTAAGTTACTGGGACGGGGGGGGGCAACACTGCTGAAAAACAATCTTTCAGCCAATTTCTCTGTGTGATTGATAGCATTTCCCTGTGCACGCCAACGTTGCCAAATCTAACCAAACCAGTGTTCTCCACATGTTAACCAGTAGGCCAGTGAAGGTCACCACCACAGAGAGCTCCCTTGTTCCCGCTCTGCCGATGCTCTTTAACCGCACCTTCAGGGAAACGCTCATCGGTCCGAGGGGGGAACCTCAAACGCAGAACGTTCATTCCCATGCTCACTGAGGTCTGAACGAGATAAGGGCTGCTGTAAAGTCAGTAGTGTGTGTTTGGAAGCTCGAGGGGATGTTGTTGCTTTTTTTTTAGGGAACATTGGTCTGTACTTCATTACACATTTGACTGTGGGAACATTCATTCATGACTGGAGGTCTCCAGCTTTAGGTAATAAGGTCATTTTGAGGCTGTAGTTTTTTGATATTGCTTTAAAATGCAAAGAAGCCGAAACAAGAAATGAAAAACAAAATCCATGTCTTTTTTTTTTTTAAACCAGTTTTTTTTCTCTTCCTCTCCTTTCTTTACTTTCTCTTGATAGGTTTTATAAAAAGTTGTTTTTGTGTGGCACATTGAGTCTGCATGTAAATTATGACTTTGCCTTGTGGGACTATTAGTGGGTTTTGATAATTCAAATGACCTTTTTTAGACTGTAGCCTCTTTGTTGCCCTGCTTGTCCATGTTGTCCCCTAGAGAGAGGGTGTGTGTGTGGGTGTGGGTGGGTGGGTGGGTGGAGTGGCCTGAACAGAGCTGACCTAAGAACAACATGGCCTCATCTTTGGCACAGAGGCTAGAGAGCCTCTAATACATAGAATAAAACCTCCCTGTTCTCATGTATCCGGACGTCCGTCTGATCAGAGAGGTTTAAAGAAGTTCATGCAGTCGGCTCATACCAAAAGAAATGGAATCGTTTGGAATTTTGCTTGTTTGAAGTTTGTTGTATTTAGCCATTTTAACAATTACTAAACTACATGTTACTCCTGAAACAATGTTATCATGTGAAGTTGTAGCATTATGCATCTTGGACAACGTTGTATTGTTTACAGTGGGAACCGGTCAGAGCAGATTCCATTGATGGCTCACTGATTACAGTATAAAGGTCATAGTCACAAAAATGTCAATAGCAATTTTTTTGCTATAAAAAATGTGAAGTGCTTTACACGAAACACACAATGTAAACAAATATACAAGAATAAAGGTAAGATAAGTAAAATAAGATTTGTCCTACAATTGAACCCTGGGGCACTCATCATGCTGTCGGGGCCGAAGAGTAGATACTGACACCGATTAAAGAACATACAGTCGGACCAAAATGTTGAAACCCGCTGCAAGGCTGTGTTCAACAGACCAACCCACTGCTGAAGTCTGTTCAGCAACATGCATTCATCCATGGCTTACTGTATCACAAGGCTTCACTTCAGCCCAGTAAGATGAGAATAGAGCAATCTCCAGCATCTGCATTCATTAAAAGGTCACATGTGACTCTGAGAAGGGCAGATCGTGTGCTGTGATTTTTTTCAAATAACCTGTAAACAGATGTTTGGAAACCTTCTATGGCGGGATCAAGGCCAGGTGTTTAGAGGAGAGGCTGGGCACAGGTCGTCCTGAAATAGTGAAGGACGCAGCCGGTAGGGAAAAGAAGTGTTCACCATATTGAGCATACGAGGCAACCGCATTCCAAACTTCGAATAGAAACTGTGAGGGCATTACATCAGCTGGACTAGAAGAGGGTTTCAAATGAGGCACAGTGTCCGCTGGTTTGTCAACGGACTGAATGGCTGAAACACTCTGGGAACGGGCAGGAAATGTGAAGGAAACACAAGTGGAAATCTTGGACCTGATACCCTTTTTTAATTCACTAGTCACTAGTCGAGTTAAGCTATTTAGATAATCAGCGTCAATTTAATGTTTGTCCTTGATTAGATTTAGGTAATCACAAGCTACCTTAATACCGTGTGTGTGTGTGTGTGTGTGTGTGTGTGTGTGTGTGTGTGTGT
>NW_022284306.1:0-3783 GCF_004355925.1 Anarrhichthys ocellatus
CCTCCAGGCCACCCTCGAGCTGCACCCTTTTTTATAGCAGTGAAGAAGAATGGAGTCAGTGTAATAAACTAATACACTAACTAATACATTAATACACTAATAAACACTCACTCACACACACTCATACACACACACATACACACTCACGCACACACAGGTGTGTTAAAGGCAGGTGCAGCAGGAAACACATCCATCTCTTCATGAGCTGCTCTGAGGTCAGTTGATTTTATTTACACAGAGAGATAAAAGTCTGCAGCACCTGTTGATACCTGCAGTGTGTGTGTGTGTGTGTGTGTGTGTGGCTGCATAGGATTTAGGATCAGGGGTCCCCCTCTCCAAAGGTGTGGATTAAGCCCCCCCCGACCCGTTGTTGTGTCACGTGCACTAATTTGTGCTCCGACAGCGTGCACGAGTTCTATACCAGAGCAACAACAAGAAGATGAAGATGAAACTTCAGGAACACGTTTGTTCTCTAAAACGATCGATGAACTCTTCTAGAAGTCATCACACCTTCTCGTTCTCATTTCATCACACACACACACACACACACACACTCCAGTGGAGAGCTGCTGGCTGTGAATGGAGGCCAAAGAAAACAGCGTAAAGCTGTGAAAGAGCCATTAAAAGAATATTTTCTCTGCAGCTCTGAAGCTCACAAACACAAATGCAAATGGGTGTGAAAACTCTCCTCTTGGTGGGGGGGACACCCCCGCCTGAGAGAGGGGCTGAATGGGCTCTAAAGGAGAGCCTAATTAATCTAAGTACAGCACCAATAGGCCCACTTGGAATTTCTTCACCCCTTTATCTGAATGGGAGGGCAGAGGGGGGGGGGGGGACAAAATAAAGAGAAAGAAAGGAGAGCGGGGATCAGGCCTCCAACCCTTTCTACCTAGAGACCCGCCTCATTCAGCCCTCCATGTTTAACAGCCCCCCCCCCTCCCCTCCCCCGCTGGAATCAACCACTCAGATTTTATTTCTTTTATTCCTGCAGCTTCACGTCTCAACACTTTCTCACTTTTGTTTCATTGCAGCAGCAGCAGAAGAAGAAGCAGTGCTGCGTAGTCGTCTTCTTCTGCTGCTGCTGCAGCACAAAGGCAGCAGAAGGCTGCAGATGAATGCTGGTAAATCAGTAATGGAGCTAAAGGGCAGACGCCTGTGGGGAATTTGGAGGCTTATAAAGGAGCTTTAAGAGGGGCCTTCATTCATACGGCCCAAAGAGATTTGAATTGCCTCCTTCACAATCACTTGAAAGGATGAGCTCAGGGTGTTCCGAAACAAAGTGGAAATCACTCGGCCTTTCAGCGCTTCTAATAAGCTTTTAACTATTTTACATTATGGCCGCTCCCCTCGTCCTCGCCCTCCTTGCCGCTCATTGTTCCGCCTTAAAGCTCTGATTTATACTTTTCTTCACGGTGAATTTTGAAGGTTTTTCCACCGCTGAGAGCTTTATTATTATGATACGGGTCAGAGGAGGAGACGGAGCAGGACGGAGGCACGTCTGAGGTCTGAGGACAGGAAGTGGACGTCTGAGGTCTGACGACGGACAGGAAGTAACTCTGGACACTGCTGCAGGTGTGAAACGGGACGTCTCGGCGTTGTTTTCCTAAATCCAGAGGTCACATTGCGAAGCCTTCCTCTGTCATTGCCGTAGAAACCGTTTATTGCTCTGGAAATTGCTCCAGTGTTTTCAGGGAGCAGAGGGTCAACGGGGGGGGGGGGCACAGCCAGGAGCTCCTCGCCCTCTGGATGACTCAGACTGGACATTAAGAATTTCATGGTAATCATGGAAGACAGGGGGGCCTCTACAGCACACACACACACACACACACACACTCACACACACACTAACACACACACACACACTAACACACACACTCACGCTCACACACACACTAACACACACACACACTAACACACACTAACACACACACACACTAACACTCACGCTCACACTCACACACACACACTAACACACACACACACTCACACTCACACACACACTCACACACACACTAACACACACACACACTAACACACACTCACACACACACACTCACACACACACTCACACACACGCTCACACACTCACACACACACTCACACACACACACGCTCACACACACACACGCTCACACACACACACTCACACACTCACGCTCACACACACACTCACACACACACACTCACACACACGCTCACACTCACACACACACGCTCACACACACACACACACACACACTCAGTCAGAAGAGGTCAGTGAGTCATCACAACACTAATCAATATCACAAACACAAAACATCTAATTAATTATTAATCAAGTTATGAATCTGATTATTTAACTCCTGATGAAGCCAAAGACACAAAACAACCTCAGCTACTATTATATAATATGATATAATAACTAACAAACTAAATACGGATGAAGACAGTGAGACAAATCTGAAAGCTCCAGAAAGTTCATGAGTGGCACATAAATGTTTAATATGATGAAAACATAGTTTATTATTATCATTTATTTTATTAATAATATCAAATATATCAGAGTGATGAATGAAGCAATTAGTGAGTTACAGAGGTCTTCTGATGAGGACACGGTGAGGACAGAGGTGAGGACACGGTGAGGACACGGTGAGGACAGAAGTGAGGACACGGTAAGGACACGGTGAAGACAGAGGTGAGGACAGGTGAGTGAACGGTGAGGACAGAGTTGAGGACACGGTGAGGACTGAGGAAATGGTGAGGACACGGTGAAGACAGGTGAGGAAATGGTGAGGACACGGTGAAGACAGGTGAGGACAGAGGTGAGGACAGAGGTGAGGACAGGGGAGAGGACACGGTGAGGACGGAGTTGAGGACGGAGTTGAGGACAGAGGTGAGGACACGGTGAGGATACAGTTGAGGACACGGTGAGGACACAGTGAGGAAATGGTGAGGACACTTTGAAGACAGAGGTGAGGACACGGTGAGGAAACAGATGTGAGGACACAGTGAGGACAGAGTTGAGGACACGGTGACGAAACGGTGAGGACAGAGTTGAGGAAACGGTGAGGACACAGTGAGGAAATGATGAGGACAGAGGTGAGGACACGGTGAGGAAACAGGTGAGGACACAGAAGTGAGAACATGGTGAGGACAGAGGTGAGGACAGAGTTCAGGACACGGTGAGGACAGAGGTGAGGACACAGTGAGGGGGACTACAGGTGCATCCGTGGAGGTTCAGAGGTTATCTGGTGGAGCAGAGAGAGCAGAGGGCAGAACCTCCATCTGTTGACATGAACCGCAGCTCTGAGGCTCAGTTTCCTGATCTCTATCTGAGGGGGGGGGGGGGGGGCCCCCCCCCCCCCCCCCCCCCCCCCCCCTAACCTGAAGATGTCTCATGTATTCTAATATTCAATTCAATTTATTTTGTAGAGCCCAAAATCACAATCTGTACACATGTGACATCCTCACCTTTGACCCTCACATCAAAACAGGAGAAGAGAGGAAGAAACCTCAGAGATCAACTCAGGAGAATGATCTCAGTAATAATAATAATAATGATAGTAGCAGTGGATGTCAGCAGGACCAGGGTCCAGATAAAACCAGGATCCATGTAAACATGTGAGGAGACAATACACAAAGACTCTGAGGAAGAAACAAAGTTAGTAATGTGAATTAATGAGACATTAATTCATACAGAAGGAGAGAGGAGAGGAGAGAGGAGCTCAGTGTATCCAAGGAAGTCCTCCAGCAAGCCCTAACTATAAACCTGAACCAGCCCTAACTATGAACCTGAACCAGCCC
>NW_022284306.1:3793-4561 GCF_004355925.1 Anarrhichthys ocellatus
CCCTAACTATAAACCTGAGCCAGCCCTAACTATGAACCTGAACCAGCTCTAACTATAAACCTGAACCAGCCCTAACTATAAACCTGAACCAGCCCTAACTATAACCCTGAACCAGCTCTAACTATAAACCTGAACCAGCTCTAACTATGAACAGCTAATGATAGCTACAGATAGCTACAGACAGCTAATATTAGCTACTGATAGCTAAACACAGGAGCAAACAAAGCTCTGTCCTCTTCCTTGTTATTTGAACAGAGTTGTCATTCTTCCGGTTGTAGCGGTAAAGACAGAACTGCAGTGAACATGATGCTCCATCCATACTACTCCGTTTCTATTTGGAAGCAGATTTGTCAAATAGAAACGATCTCCGTCCACACGGGCGTTTCAGCATCATTCAGTGTGGCTTTGTGGCACAAAGGCCTGTGCCAAAGCACACTATATATTATCCATCGGGCTTAATCATACTATTAATAATCAGGTTTATCCAAAAGTTTGGCGCGCATCTCCTCACACAGCATTGCCAACAGCGGCGTGAATAATACATCAAAACGTGCGGCCTGATCGGGAATAGTGTGCTATCTATTTTCCGGAGAGATTCGCCCTGCGGTTTTCCCGAAAATTCCCGAAAATCCCCAAAAACTGAGCAAAGTTTCTCCATTCACTTGAATGGGGTTTCGGCGTGAAGAGAGCTAAAAAAACACTTAACTTTGGGTCCATATTGACTAGCCGTACTTTAACGTAGAAACATGATTCAAAGTTTAAAACGTA
>NW_022284307.1:0-4561 GCF_004355925.1 Anarrhichthys ocellatus
CATGTCCTCCCTGTCCTCCGTTTCCCACGTGTCCTCTATGTCCTTGTATCCTCAGTGTCCTCCGTGCCCCCCGTGTCCTTGTGTTGTCCATGCCCCCCGTGTTCTTGTGTCCCCTGTGTCCTCCGTGTCGTCCATGCCCCTTGTGTCCTCCGTGTCCTCATGTCCTCCTCGCTCTCTGGGCCTGAGCAGCTGTGCACCAGGCCGTCTCCCCCCCGAGGGCATCGTCTCCGTGAACGAGCTGTTTGGACGTCGTCCTTCATCACTATTTTTCACGCTAACCGGCTAAATGAGGGCGAGGTGAGGAGCGATGCCGCCGTGCTGCTGCGCTCACAGATGTGTGAGGAGCAGGTTCAGATCAGAGAAGGCATTTCTGGTCAATAAACAATAATCATAAAGATCCATCTGATGATCGTCTGTTGATGCAGCATGTGGTCGCTGACACATTTTATTCCAAAACACTATAAATGTGCTTTGAAGAAGATAAATAAGACGTGTTTCACGACATTGAACAGTTTCGAAAAAACCTCCACCAGCTCTTAAACACGTCTTTTGTTTTGTGAGCAGATGTCTGATGTTGTTGCATAAAGATGTTGTTTCATACATTTTTCAATGATTGAGGACAGAGAATGATCCTTAGTATTAAACTGCTTCCCCACCCACATGAGTTCATATACAGACTTTTACTGTTTTATCTTTCTTTTATCACAAAAATGTGCTTTTCAATGAATGCTCCTTTTTTATACTTTTCATGCTTATCATGTTAGAAAAGTACAAAAAAACATTTCTTTCTTTCATTAAAACATACATTTTTGTGAAAGATAATAGATAAAAGAAAGAATGAAGTATTATTAATCATGTATTATGAGTAATATTGATTGTGTTTGAAATGTCTGTATACCTGTAACTAATTGTTCTATCTTCATACGGAGGAGCTTTTCTTTTGTGCCTGATGCTTGTCGGATCCTCGAGCTTCTGCCTGACAGAGAAACAGTTGGCTGTGTTTCATTTTTGTTTTTGATGTTGTGGATGTTCAAACGGTGCGTCTTCTCTGTGTTACAGGCTGTTAAACAGACTGTCCTGTTACAAGTGAATCACAGGTTGTGTTTGTTTGAACGGACCTGTTCCCTCTGACAAACAGCCGTCATGTTTCTGAACCAGCTGTTCATGTGTCACACAGATGTAACGACCTCTGAACAACTGGAGGGGGAGGAGTCTAAAACAAGAAGTCCAAAGAAGACGGATGCAAACTGATATAACTCGTGTAGAGGGACACCAGCTGTCCGGGGTTTCTTTAAGGGGACGACATTACGTTACAAAACACAAGTTAGGTTGAGGAAAAACATCATTGTTGGTTTTAAAATAACTACGTACAGTTGGTTTAGGCAACAAAACGAACGTTAGCTTCAGGAAAAAGTACCGGACCAGATGGAAACCTCTGGTTCTTAGAAGTGAACCCGATGCTTCATGTGTTAAAGCTGCATCCTCTCTAGTGTCCACCAGGGGGCGACTCCTCTGGTTGTATAGAAGTCTATGAGAAAATGACTCTACTTCTCTCTTGATTTATTACCTCAGTAAACATTGTAAACATGAGTTTATGGTCTCAATCTCTAGTTTCAAGTCTTCTTCAATACAGCATGATGTTCATTTAGTACATTATGGTCCATTTAGAGTCAAACAGACCATAAAGCAGGGGATGCTTTAGGGCGGGGCTACACGGTGATTGACAGGTCTCTACCAGAGACGTATACGACGTCTCTACGTCACTCCTCCTCAGTCCATATATGGTCACTTCCTGTTCACTGGTTGCAAAAAACAACATGGCGATGGCCGTAATCCAAGATGGCGACGGCGAAATATCTGAACTCGAGGCTTCAAAACATCAGTCCACAAACCAATAAGAGACGTCACGTTGACTACGTCCACCTCTTATATACACGTCCCTCTACGTTATTAGGGGCAATAACAGGAAGTGTTCTGACAAAAGAGAGGACAATTATGCAAAGTTTGTCCCATAAAATGTAGTTTACGGACTAACAGTGGTTATGACTGGGATGTTTAAACCAAACTTAAAGTAAAAAAAAAAAGCGCTTTGAAATCCAGACATTTGTACAAAGACGTGAAATAAAATAATCACCGATAGAAATATGTTCTGAGACGTTTCTGTTACTTCTGACCTCCACTGACGGTCGTTCCACTAGTTTGGAAAATGAACACCTGATAGCAGACGAGGCGAAGAGTTCACTCAGGTCATAAATTATCCTGTTTGGATTCCTCCCTTCAGACAGAAGCACGGAAAAGTGAGTCGAACTTCACCGTTTATCATCGCGCAGGAAAAAAAGAACCCAAAGAGATTAATTGAGGCTTTTACTTCGGCCGCCAGAGCGAGACAGATCAAGTCAAAGTCTAAACCCGATGGAGGTCATTATCCTCATTTAGCTCCTCTTCTACTAGATGAAACTTCATTTTCGCTTGCCTTAATCTTCAGGGACACGTTCATTTAGTTTCCTGTTATTCAGTCAGATTTAAAGTTCCTCACATACTTTGTAAATTTATCTCTTCTACTTGGACGTGAAGCAGAAAATAAACGAGGACATCATTTTCCCTCATCAATCAAACTGTTGTCCCTCTTTACTCATGACAAATATTTCTTTAAGTTCTCATAGGATTACACTTTTTAGAACAATAAAAGCCTGGATTTACCAGAAACGGTGAGTTGAATGTCAAAGTGCAGCTGGGAGATTATTTTTCTCTTCATCAGCAAAAAGAAAATCTCTTGTTGGCAAATTGATCACAAATGTGTCGGGAGTTTGGACCCGTCGAGTTGGATTTGTAACTGATGAAGCAGTCAGCGGTGACATAAAGCAGCCATTCACAGAACCGTCACCGGGGAACGTTTTCTGACATATTCATGCTTTTCAGTGTCACGAGAAACAAACGCATGAAATACATTCATTGTATGAGTATTATGGAATTTAATCTACACACTTTGCATTCATTTTTCAAATATCATCGCTGTCAGCAAATCCTGATATTCTTGCCTCGAAATTCAAACTCAGAGGCTGACGTGAACGGTATCTCCGACTCAGCACTAAACAAAGCCACTGTGAAGTACCCGTTCAGCAGCAAACAGCAGACTGACTCAGGTAGAGACCAGCTGGTGAACATAGTGGAGCATTTAGCAGCTGAAGAGCAGATAATTCCCTCAGGAGGTGGTGGAGACCAAAGACGGGGCTAATAAAGAGAGAATTTGTGTCGAATCAGGACAATCCTGATCCACCAAACTAAACGATTTAAGATCAAATGTTGGGCAAAAACGTTTTCTTTCTGTCCTGGTGTGTGTTTCTTTGTGTATTTGGCCTCTGGGCCTCCTGTGCAGCACTTTAAAGACTCTGTGCTGCAGAACAGATGCAACAAAGTACCAGGATGTGAAGGTACAGACGGACGCAGCTCTGGAAACAGACGCGTCGGGTTGAGAGAGCCTGACTCATCTCCTGCCAAGTTGGCCAGGAGCGTGACGGCGTTACATGCCACGGGGTGATTCCTGCCCACATCTGGTTGGTCTGTTGGCAGGTGTTCATTCAGACCCTGCAGACACATGTACTCAGCTGATCCGGACCAGGTCCAGATGCAGCCGGGTCAGGTAACGTTTTAGGTGTGTGGTGGAGAACAACTCAGGTTTTCCTATGAAACATGTGCGTCACACCTGAACAACTCGTCCACTTCCTGCAGCAGCTCAGAGGTTCAGACAGAAGCTCACATCTAGTTTATCTTTTTGTATCCAGGAAGATTTTATTCATAAACACTCCGTCAGCGAGCTGTCTTTGTGTGGTTAAGCTCAAAACAAACACACATTCATCATTTCAATCACAGATAAAAAGCTTAGCACTAATGTTTAAATCAATGTCCTGCCTTCAAAGCTGCCAGTGAAGAAAGAGATGAACTGTGTTATAGATATCAATGTTTCACTTCTCAAGGATCAACCTCACACAAAGAGGACTCTGGATTATTATTTTAAAACCACGACAACAGGGATATTAATAAACTGATATATTTGTTAACATCATTACTGTGATTGCTCATAGAAAATACACCTTTCACCAACGGGCCTGACGTGGTCATAACAGATAGATATGTTTTAAATCTACAAGCTGAAGTGCTAAAGAAACTCTTAACTCTTAACTAACATAGCATGCAACAACATGAAACTCAAAGTACAGCAGACGGTAAGCAGGTGCAGCTCAGCTTTTCTGACCCACAAGGATCAAAGAACAGTAACCTTGTCTCTCCATTTTTTCACCGACACAATATTTTTGTTTATCCAACTGCAGGCTGAAGAACCTCGCTGCTCCACGAGGCCTCCAGGGGAACCGAGGACACGCTCGGGCCGAGTTTACTTCACTGTGATTTCTTATTTAGCACTTTTACTGCCAGCTGTTCGTGCTCTAATCTGACACCTCTAAGTGGAGAAAGATGCTGAGGATGAATTAAGTCTTCTGTGACTGCAAATATAATGTGGCACACACACACACACACACACACACACACACACACACACACACAC
>NW_022284308.1:0-4561 GCF_004355925.1 Anarrhichthys ocellatus
CATGTCCTCCCTGTCCTCCGTTTCCCACGTGTCCTCTATGTCCTTGTATCCTCAGTGTCCTCCGTGCCCCCCGTGTCCTTGTGTTGTCCATGCCCCCCGTGTTCTTGTGTCCCCTGTGTCCTCCGTGTCGTCCATGCCCCTTGTGTCCTCCGTGTCCTCATGTCCTCCTCGCTCTCTGGGCCTGAGCAGCTGTGCACCAGGCTGTCTCCCCCCCGAGGGCATCGTCTCCGTGAACGAGCTGTTTGGACGTCGTCCTTCATCACTATTTTTCACGCTAACCGGCTAAATGAGGGCGAGGTGAGGAGCGATGCCGCCGTGCTGCTGCGCTCACAGATGTGTGAGGAGCAGGTTCAGATCAGAGAAGGCATTTCTGGTCAATAAACAATAATCATAAAGATCCATCTGATGATCGTCTGTTGATGCAGCATGTGGTCGCTGACACATTTTATTCCAAAACACTATAAATGTGCTTTGAAGAAGATAAATAAGACGTGTTTCACGACATTGAACAGTTTCGAAAAAACCTCCACCAGCTCTTAAACACGTCTTTTGTTTTGTGAGCAGATGTCTGATGTTGTTGCATAAAGATGTTGTTTCATACATTTTTCAATGATTGAGGACAGAGAATGATCCTTAGTATTAAACTGCTTCCCCACCCACATGAGTTCATATACAGACTTTTACTGTTTTATCTTTCTTTTATCACAAAAATGTGCTTTTCAATGAATGCTCCTTTTTTATACTTTTCATGCTTATCATGTTAGAAAAGTACAAAAAAACATTTCTTTCTTTCATTAAAACATACATTTTTGTGAAAGATAATAGATAAAAGAAAGAATGAAGTATTATTAATCATGTATTATGAGTAATATTGATTGTGTTTGAAATGTCTGTATACCTGTAACTAATTGTTCTATCTTCATACGGAGGAGCTTTTCTTTTGTGCCTGATGCTTGTCGGATCCTCGAGCTTCTGCCTGACAGAGAAACAGTTGGCTGTGTTTCATTTTTGTTTTTGATGTTGTGGATGTTCAAACGGTGCGTCTTCTCTGTGTTACAGGCTGTTAAACAGACTGTCCTGTTACAAGTGAATCACAGGTTGTGTTTGTTTGAACGGACCTGTTCCCTCTGACAAACAGCCGTCATGTTTCTGAACCAGCTCTTCATGTGTCACACAGATGTAACGACCTCTGAACAACTGGAGGGGGAGGAGTCTAAAACAAGAAGTCCAAAGAAGACGGATGCAAACTGATATAACTCGTGTAGAGGGACACCAGCTGTCCGGGGTTTCTTTAAGGGGACGACATTACGTTACAAAACACAAGTTAGGTTGAGGAAAAACATCATTGTTGGTTTTAAAATAACTACGTACAGTTGGTTTAGGCAACAAAACGAACGTTAGCTTCAGGAAAAAGTACCGGACCAGATGGAAACCTCTGGTTCTTAGAAGTGAACCCGATGCTTCATGTGTTAAAGCTGCATCCTCTCTAGTGTCCACCAGGGGGCGACTCCTCTGGTTGTATAGAAGTCTATGAGAAAATGACTCTACTTCTCTCTTGATTTATTACCTCAGTAAACATTGTAAACATGAGTTTATGGTCTCAATCTCTAGTTTCAAGTCTTCTTCAATACAGCATGATGTTCATTTAGTACATTATGGTCCATTTAGAGTCAAACAGACCATAAAGCAGGGGATGCTTTAGGGCGGGGCTACACGGTGATTGACAGGTCTCTACCAGAGACGTATACGACGTCTCTACGTCACTCCTCCTCAGTCCATATATGGTCACTTCCTGTTCACTGGTTGCAAAAAACAACATGGCGATGGCCGTAATCCAAGATGGCGACGGCGAAATATCTGAACTCGAGGCTTCAAAACATCAGTCCACAAACCAATAAGAGACGTCACGTTGACTACGTCCACCTCTTATATACACGTCCCTCTACGTTATTAGGGGCAATAACAGGAAGTGTTCTGACAAAAGAGAGGACAATCATGCAAAGTTTGTCCCATAAAATGTAGTTTACGGACTAACAGTGGTTATGACTGGGATGTTTAAACCAAACTTAAAGTAAAAAAAAAAAGCGCTTTGAAATCCAGACATTTGTACAAAGACGTGAAATAAAATAATCACCGATAGAAATATGTTCTGAGACGTTTCTGTTACTTCTGACCTCCACTGACGGTCGTTCCACTAGTTTGGAAAATGAACACCTGATAGCAGACGAGGCGAAGAGTTCACTCAGGTCATAAATTATCCTGTTTGGATTCCTCCCTTCAGACAGAAGCACGGAAAAGTGAGTCGAACTTCACCGTTTATCATCGCGCAGGAAAAAAAGAACCCAAAGAGATTAATTGAGGCTTTTACTTCGGCCGCCAGAGCGAGACAGATCAAGTCAAAGTCTAAACCCGATGGAGGTCATTATCCTCATTTAGCTCCTCTTCTACTAGATGAAACTTCATTTTCGCTTGCCTTAATCTTCAGGGACACGTTCATTTAGTTTCCTGTTATTCAGTCAGATTTAAAGTTCCTCACATACTTTGTAAATTTATCTCTTCTATTTGGACGTGAAGCAGAAAATAAACGAGGACATCATTTTCCCTCATCAATCAAACTGTTGTCCCTCTTTACTCATGACAAATATTTCTTTAAGTTCTCATAGGATTACACTTTTTAGAACAATAAAAGCCTGGATTTACCAGAAACGGTGAGTTGAATGTCAAAGTGCAGCTGGGAGATTATTTTTCTCTTCATCAGCAAAAAGAAAATCTCTTGTTGGCAAATTGATCACAAATGTGTCGGGAGTTTGGACCCGTCGAGTTGGATTTGTAACTGATGAAGCAGTCAGCGGTGACATAAAGCAGCCATTCACAGAACCGTCACCGGGGAACGTTTTCTGACATATTCATGCTTTTCAGTGTCACGAGAAACAAACGCATGAAATACATTCATTGTATGAGTATTATGGAATTTAATCTACACACTTTGCATTCATTTTTCAAATATCATCGCTGTCAGCAAATCCTGATATTCTTGCCTCGAAATTCAAACTCAGAGGCTGACGTGAACGGTATCTCCGACTCAGCACTAAACAAAGCCACTGTGAAGTACCCGTTCAGCAGCAAACAGCAGACTGACTCAGGTAGAGACCAGCTGGTGAACATAGTGGAGCATTTAGCAGCTGAAGAGCAGATAATTCCCTCAGGAGGTGGTGGAGACCAAAGACGGGGCTAATAAAGAGAGAATTTGTGTCGAATCAGGACAATCCTGATCCACCAAACTAAACGATTTAAGATCAAATGTTGGGCAAAAACGTTTTCTTTCTGTCCTGGTGTGTGTTTCTTTGTGTATTTGGCCTCTGGGCCTCCTGTGCAGCACTTTAAAGACTCTGTGCTGCAGAACAGATGCAACAAAGTACCAGGATGTGAAGGTACAGACGGACGCAGCTCTGGAAACAGACGCGTCGGGTTGAGAGAGCCTGACTCATCTCCTGCCAAGTTGGCCAGGAGCGTGACGGCGTTACATGCCACGGGGTGATTCCTGCCCACATCTGGTTGGTCTGTTGGCAGGTGTTCATTCAGACCCTGCAGACACATGTACTCAGCTGATCCGGACCAGGTCCAGATGCAGCCGGGTCAGGTAACGTTTTAGGTGTGTGGTGGAGAACAACTCAGGTTTTCCTATGAAACATGTGCGTCACACCTGAACAACTCGTCCACTTCCTGCAGCAGCTCAGAGGTTCAGACAGAAGCTCACATCTAGTTTATCTTTTTGTATCCAGGAAGATTTTATTCATAAACACTCCGTCAGCGAGCTGTCTTTGTGTGGTTAAGCTCAAAACAAACACACATTCATCATTTCAATCACAGATAAAAAGCTTAGCACTAATGTTTAAATCAATGTCCTGCCTTCAAAGCTGCCAGTGAAGAAAGAGATGAACTGTGTTATAGATATCAATGTTTCACTTCTCAAGGATCAACCTCACACAAAGAGGACTCTGGATTATTATTTTAAAACCACGACAACAGGGATATTAATAAACTGATATATTTGTTAACATCATTACTGTGATTGCTCGTAGAAAATACACCTTTCACCAACGGGCCTGACGTGGTCATAACAGATAGATATGTTTTAAATCTACAAGCTGAAGTGCTAAAGAAACTCTTAACTCTTAACTAACATAGCATGCAACAACATGAAACTCAAAGTACAGCAGACGGTAAGCAGGTGCAGCTCAGCTTTTCTGACCCACAAGGATCAAAGAACAGTAACCTTGTCTCTCCATTTTTTCACCGACACAATATTTTTGTTTATCCAACTGCAGGCTGAAGAACCTCGCTGCTCCACGAGGCCTCCAGGGGAACCGAGGACACGCTCGGGCCGAGTTTACTTCACTGTGATTTCTTATTTAGCACTTTTACTGCCAGCTGTTCGTGCTCTAATCTGACACCTCTAAGTGGAGAAAGATGCTGAGGATGAATTAAGTCTTCTGTGACTGCAAATATAATGTGGCACACACACACACACACACACACACACACACACACACACACACAC
>NW_022284309.1:0-4558 GCF_004355925.1 Anarrhichthys ocellatus
GTTAAAGAAAAGTAAATAATAAACTCAGAATTCTTAAATACTAAGTCAAACATTTTTACTTTCTTCATCATAATTGTGAGACAATACTAAATATACAATGCTATAATAAGATTGTGAGATCATTTAAAATGTATTTTTAGATCGGATAAGAAATGAAGTCAGACTTTTGACTTTGATGTTATAATTGTGAATAATGAAGTCAAGCCTTTGACTTTTAAGCAATAAATGATGTGATACATGTGAGATAATGATTTCAAACGGTAACTCTTTAAGTCATTATGAAATAATAATTCAAAACTTAGGCTTTTTTTATCATAGTTTTAAATTAAGTCATCATTTTGAGCTATTAGGTTGAAAATATTTAATACTAAGTCATAATTATGCTTTTCCAGTCATTATTATGATGTATTTCCTTAGTGACACGCTATCTCATAATGAGTATCATGTTACAAATGATTAAATGATGAACTAGAAGTTCTCTCTGTTTGACAGATGCGACATGTAGCTTTTGCTGTAACAACTCAAATAGTTTAGAGCAATCATGCACGGCTGTGTGTTCTTTGTGAGCGTTTCATTTTCCACAAACATGCATTAGAGTTTGCAGGACTGACAGGAATTACAGATGAAAAGGGGTGGTGTCTGAGTTCCTGTGCTCCTGTGGTGGAGAAATAATGATGAAAATCCCTCAGGATGAATTCTGTAAATGGCTCACAATGAGGACACCAACAGCCTCGCCAGCGGCATGGCGCTGTGGATGGCAATGTTGTTCTGTTGCTTCACCACTTTGGTCCAAACGGAAATATCTAATATCCATACTATTGGATGGATTGCCATAGAATTTTGTGCCTTCATGGTCCCCAGAGGATGTGTCCTTATGACTTTGGTGATCCTTGACTGCCACAGCAGGTTGACATTTTTTGTTTGTAGTGCAATGTCTCAACAGCCATTGGACGCATTGTCATGAAATTTGGTTCAGACATTCACTCTCCCCTCAGAATCATCCCGTGCCATCATCAGGTTGAAAATTTAACTCCCGTCATCGTCCGCTAGACTTTGTGTTCAGCGGCAATGTGCAAATGTTGCTACGCTACACACTAAACTAAGATGGTGAACATCAGCATGTCACTGAATTCTGTCACTGTGAGCATGTTAGCATGCTTATGTTAGCTCCAACTTTTTTCAGCGCTCCCATGATGCATTAAAGCATCAGCCAATCATATGGTTTTGTTTTTTTCCCTGTTCCATTTCATCAAATAAAAATGCCGTTAGCCAGTTCTCAGTGCTATTTAACGACCTAACTACATCAACTTGCGCTTGGGAAACACATAAATGGCGACTTGTCGACAATGTTGCCGGCCACGATTGGCCGTTTGGTTGCTTTTGTCTCTTGCAGTGTGGACACAGCATTAGGCTGATTCCAGGTCACAAATGGCCTTTTGTGAGGCACACACTGTCTGATCCACACTATGAACTGTTGCTGTGCTAATAAGCTGAAGGCACCAGAGTTTAAAAGGACATCTATGTGAGGTACAGAGACAGCAGAAGCTTCCAGGACTAAATTGCAAACCTGAAACTGAGCCAAGATTAACAACCTTATCGGTGGATGGAATGCAATGATCCATCCTATTTGCCCACACATGGATGGTGATCATTTGTTTTCAACCTCACACACACAGTACAAAGCTTCTCCGCTGTGTCATTCCCATCTGCGCTGCAAGGTTCAAAAACATATAACGTCATGAGTGACAAATGAAGTCCCTGCAGCTGCTGACAACCTTGTCTGCATAAGGATACTAAAGTGGAACAACAAGCACTCAGTCAGTGAGTTTTTGAGCTCTGGGCTACTCTTATGGCTGCTCTACAGATGCTAACACAGCGACAGCAGAGCTTGTCCTGTCTGTCTGTATGCTCCTTAGGTTTAGCCTTCTGTAAATAAAACTATTCAAGTAGGACATCCGGGGGAAGTGTCCCAAATTGTTGTGTGGACCATGGTGCTGAAATATAAGAGGCCCTCCTCCCCTGACAAGGGCCCATTATGTTTGGAGGCCAAGAGGAAATTGCAACAAATGATTGGATGAATGCTACAGAAATGAGAGTGATCACAAATCTAAACAGTTTGACGTTTTAAGGAAAGCGAAAGAAACAATGACAGATAGCATCTCTCAATAGTGTTATTGTTTTAGGACTCACGATAACCTCACGTCTGAGGGGACTGTGTGAGATTAAAAGCATTCTTAGTATGATTAATAGCACCCCTAATGGTGGATATAAAATGTCACAATATATTAATTAAATGTCACAATATATTTACTTATGGAATGTATTATATGTTTACAATATGTTTACTTATAGAAGTGTTAAACCATAAAAGCATAATCATTGAATGTATTAAACTAAAAAGTATAGTCACTGAATACTGTAAGAATAGTCACTGAATGTTTTGGGCCATAAGGGACAGAGGGGGATTTGAGTGAGGCTTTTCAGAAGATGACCAAATATGATGATAAGCTGAGCATGCAGAGACACCGTCAACAGGAAGTGGTCAGCGAGGAGGACGGACAGCAGGTCAAAAGTCGAGGAGGAGACTATTGGATTTCATCCAATCACTGAGCTGATACTGGACTTTTGAAACTTTCGGGCAAACAAGAGATATTGTTTCACAGAACAAGAATCAGATCGCTTGGAACTTCTGGACAGATAACTAGCTTGGCTGGACTGTGCGGAGGAATTCATGCGGTCACTGCTCCATGGAACATATAACTGTTAATGGTGTATTCAGTTTGCAACTGTTTTGCCTGTAGATATTAAACATCTTTTGATTTGATTATAACCTGAACCAGCTGACTTTTTGGGCCTGGCTTGCTGAAGGACGACACAGCAGAGGGGGGGCCTTTCTCTTTGTTCAAACCCTAACAACTGCAGCTTTTTCTCATGTGAGTTCTCACACAAACTGGCCTCCGTAATTCCCCCAATGAATAGCATTTCATAAATGTGACAAATGACTACTTACATCATCTGTCATGCACGAATATATGATATCGCAGCTCATACAGGCACTTAATGATCTATGACCACAGGCCTGTGTTAGCGTATTTTGCAGTGCAGTTTTTAATTGTGGTTCCGGATTTGTGGTCAACTCATGCAGTAGACCGAGGATGTTTTTTGTGGGTAAGTTAAATCCATCGGTGATGCATTTCAGTATATCTGTTATTGTTATAAGTTAGTTGTGCAAGGTAAAGTTTGTTGATGGTAAACAATCGTTGGAAAATTCAAATCCCACCCTGCCTAAAAATATTGGCAACATTTTTTAATTTTCTTTGCTAATATTTTGAATAGCCAGGGTGAACGCTAGCTAGCAACACCCTAGCTTATTAGCCTTGGCTAGCTTGGAAACATCGAGCTTGTTGGGCATGTTTCCGTAACCAGGCTTCATTCGGCCTCAGCTCCATCCACGCTCCACCTCTTTGCACATTTTTGGATTAGCTGGGAGTTAGACTGTCTTCACTGCCAAGACTACCACCACCGGAGCCAACCACTCTGAGCTTCATTTTAGCTCTTTAGAAACCCATGGGTGACGGAGAGAACGTAAATGTTTTATACAGTCCATGGGGATTGACTCTCTTTTGGAGCCAGCCTCAAGTGGCCATTTGAGGAACTGCAGTTTTTGGCACCTCCACATTGGTTTCATTTCTCAACACTGGAGGTTCTCTCTTGTGTTTTCAGCCAACTCATGGAGCTAAAGTCAGCTTGAGTAGCTAGCTCAACCGACCAAATTAAAGATCTCGGCTTGAGACGATGAGCTACTTTTATCTAGCTCTGTCTGAAATCAAGGACCTACTACTAACAGATTTTGAGTGGTGAATCTGCCTGTGGTTGTAAAATGTTTACGCACTGTAAAAGAACGGAAAGACAGCAGTAGCAAAGGGCCATTTTGTTCCAGCTATTGGACTTTAAACCTCCACAAATTGTTGCCATTTAATCACTCACAGAAGTCTTGTTATCATGCAGTATCTGTATCAGTTTAATCTGATTTCTTAACTCAAGAAAGGTGAAATGCAAATGTGAAGCCTGGTCGTCAACTAGAACAGGAAGTGATAGAAGATAGAGATAGAGGGCTGATGTGCTGCAGGGGGAAGAATCGGCAGCATCTGGTCTCAATCTCGGAGCATTACTCTCTGGCTGGCACTTTGTGAATGAGGCCTTTATGAGAGGTTTGGACACGACTCTGTGAACCAAAAACAGCCACTTTGAGCCGTACTCTGACATTTAAATTTGTTTTTGGCCATGAGCATGTCATGCTGCCACAAATGCACAAGCATTTTGGGAGGTGGGGGTGAGTGTGGCTCTCTTGTTTCTTTAGAGCAGACTGGCACTGAATGCACTTTCATGTCTGTAATACTGTATGTGTCATTATATTTAAGTACTTTACACTTTACACCGTATACTAAAATAATTATGTCAAAGAGAGTCTCACAGGTACATTTATGCTAGGAAGAGATAAATGATCAAATGTTAAAGAAAAGTAAATAATAAACTCAGAATTCTTAAATACTAAGTC
>NW_022284310.1:0-4558 GCF_004355925.1 Anarrhichthys ocellatus
GTTAAAGAAAAGTAAATAATAAACTCAGAATTCTTAAATACTAAGTCAAACATTTTTACTTTCTTCATCATAATTGTGAGACAATACTAAATATACAATGCTATAATAAGATTGTGAGATCATTTAAAATGTATTTTTAGATCGGATAAGAAATGAAGTCAGACTTTTGACTTTGATGTTATAATTGTGAATAATGAAGTCAAGCCTTTGACTTTTAAGCAAGAAATGATGTGATACATGTGAGATAATGATTTCAAACGGTAACTCTTTAAGTCATTATGAAATAATAATTCAAAACTTAGGCTTTTTTTATCATAGTTTTAAATTAAGTCATCATTTTGAGCTATTAGGTTGAAAATATTTAATACTAAGTCATAATTATGCTTTTCCAGTCATTATTATGATGTATTTCCTTAGTGACACGCTATCTCATAATGAGTATCATGTTACAAATGATTAAATGATGAACTAGAAGTTCTCTCTGTTTGACAGATGCGACATGTAGCTTTTGCTGTAACAACTCAAATAGTTTAGAGCAATCATGCACGGCTGTGTGTTCTTTGTGAGCGTTTCATTTTCCACAAACATGCATTAGAGTTTGCAGGACTGACAGGAATTACAGATGAAAAGGGGTGGTGTCTGAGTTCCTGTGCTCCTGTGGTGGAGAAATAATGATGAAAATCCCTCAGGATGAATTCTGTAAATGGCTCACAATGAGGACACCAACAGCCTCGCCAGCGGCATGGCGCTGTGGATGGCAATGTTGTTCTGTTGCTTCACCACTTTGGTCCAAACGGAAATATCTAATATCCATACTATTGGATGGATTGCCATAGAATTTTGTGCCTTCATGGTCCCCAGAGGATGTGTCCTTATGACTTTGGTGATCCTTGACTGCCACAGCAGGTTGACATTTTTTGTTTGTAGTGCAATGTCTCAACAGCCATTGGACGCATTGTCATGAAATTTGGTTCAGACATTCACTCTCCCCTCAGAATCATCCCGTGCCATCATCAGGTTGAAAATTTAACTCCCGTCATCGTCCGCTAGACTTTGTGTTCAGCGGCAATGTGCAAATGTTGCTACGCTACACACTAAACTAAGATGGTGAACATCAGCATGTCACTGAATTCTGTCACTGTGAGCATGTTAGCATGCTTATGTTAGCTCCAACTTTTTTCAGCGCTCCCATGATGCATTAAAGCATCAGCCAATCATATGGTTTTGTTTTTTTCCCTGTTCCATTTCATCAAATAAAAATGCCGTTAGCCAGTTCTCAGTGCTATTTAACGACCTAACTACATCAACTTGCGCTTGGGAAACACATAAATGGCGACTTGTCGACAATGTTGCCGGCCACGATTGGCCGTTTGGTTGCTTTTGTCTCTTGCAGTGTGGACACAGCATTAGGCTGATTCCAGGTCACAAATGGCCTTTTGTGAGGCACACACTGTCTGATCCACACTATGAACTGTTGCTGTGCTAATAAGCTGAAGGCACCAGAGTTTAAAAGGACATCTATGTGAGGTACAGAGACAGCAGAAGCTTCCAGGACTAAATTGCAAACCTGAAACTGAGCCAAGATTAACAACCTTATCGGTGGATGGAATGCAATGATCCATCCTATTTGCCCACACATGGATGGTGATCATTTGTTTTCAACCTCACACACACAGTACAAAGCTTCTCCGCTGTGTCATTCCCATCTGCGCTGCAAGGTTCAAAAACATATAACGTCATGAGTGACAAATGAAGTCCCTGCAGCTGCTGACAACCTTGTCTGCATAAGGATACTAAAGTGGAACAACAAGCACTCAGTCAGTGAGTTTTTGAGCTCTGGGCTACTCTTATGGCTGCTCTACAGATGCTAACACAGCGACAGCAGAGCTTGTCCTGTCTGTCTGTATGCTCCTTAGGTTTAGCCTTCTGTAAATAAAACTATTCAAGTAGGACATCCGGGGGAAGTGTCCCAAATTGTTGTGTGGACCATGGTGCTGAAATATAAGAGGCCCTCCTCCCCTGACAAGGGCCCATTATGTTTGGAGGCCAAGAGGAAATTGCAACAAATGATTGGATGAATGCTACAGAAATGAGAGTGATCACAAATCTAAACAGTTTGACGTTTTAAGGAAAGCGAAAGAAACAATGACAGATAGCATCTCTCAATAGTGTTATTGTTTTAGGACTCACGATAACCTCACGTCTGAGGGGACTGTGTGAGATTAAAAGCATTCTTAGTATGATTAATAGCACCCCTAATGGTGGATATAAAATGTCACAATATATTAATTAAATGTCACAATATATTTACTTATGGAATGTATTATATGTTTACAATATGTTTACTTATAGAAGTGTTAAACCATAAAAGCATAATCATTGAATGTATTAAACTAAAAAGTATAGTCACTGAATACTGTAAGAATAGTCACTGAATGTTTTGGGCCATAAGGGACAGAGGGGGATTTGAGTGAGGCTTTTCAGAAGATGACCAAATATGATGATAAGCTGAGCATGCAGAGACACCGTCAACAGGAAGTGGTCAGCGAGGAGGACGGACAGCAGGTCAAAAGTCGAGGAGGAGACTATTGGATTTCATCCAATCACTGAGCTGATACTGGACTTTTGAAACTTTCGGGCAAACAAGAGATATTGTTTCACAGAACAAGAATCAGATCGCTTGGAACTTCTGGACAGATAACTAGCTTGGCTGGACTGTGCGGAGGAATTCATGCGGTCACTGCTCCATGGAACATATAACTGTTAATGGTGTATTCAGTTTGCAACTGTTTTGCCTGTAGATATTAAACATCTTTTGATTTGATTATAACCTGAACCAGCTGACTTTTTGGGCCTGGCTTGCTGAAGGACGACACAGCAGAGGGGGGGCCTTTCTCTTTGTTCAAACCCTAACAACTGCAGCTTTTTCTCATGTGAGTTCTCACACAAACTGGCCTCCGTAATTCCCCCAATGAATAGCATTTCATAAATGTGACAAATGACTACTTACATCATCTGTCATGCACGAATATATGATATCGCAGCTCATACAGGCACTTAATGATCTATGACCACAGGCCTGTGTTAGCGTATTTTGCAGTGCAGTTTTTAATTGTGGTTCCGGATTTGTGGTCAACTCATGCAGTAGACCGAGGATGTTTTTTGTGGGTAAGTTAAATCCATCGGTGATGCATTTCAGTATATCTGTTATTGTTATAAGTTAGTTGTGCAAGGTAAAGTTTGTTGATGGTAAACAATCGTTGGAAAATTCAAATCCCACCCTGCCTAAAAATATTGGCAACATTTTTTAATTTTCTTTGCTAATATTTTGAATAGCCAGGGTGAACGCTAGCTAGCAACACCCTAGCTTATTAGCCTTGGCTAGCTTGGAAACATCGAGCTTGTTGGGCATGTTTCCGTAACCAGGCTTCATTCGGCCTCAGCTCCATCCACGCTCCACCTCTTTGCACATTTTTGGATTAGCTGGGAGTTAGACTGTCTTCACTGCCAAGACTACCACCACCGGAGCCAACCACTCTGAGCTTCATTTTAGCTCTTTAGAAACCCATGGGTGACGGAGAGAACGTAAATGTTTTATACAGTCCATGGGGATTGACTCTCTTTTGGAGCCAGCCTCAAGTGGCCATTTGAGGAACTGCAGTTTTTGGCACCTCCACATTGGTTTCATTTCTCAACACTGGAGGTTCTCTCTTGTGTTTTCAGCCAACTCATGGAGCTAAAGTCAGCTTGAGTAGCTAGCTCAACCGACCAAATTAAAGATCTCGGCTTGAGACGATGAGCTACTTTTATCTAGCTCTGTCTGAAATCAAGGACCTACTACTAACAGATTTTGAGTGGTGAATCTGCCTGTGGTTGTAAAATGTTTACGCACTGTAAAAGAACGGAAAGACAGCAGTAGCAAAGGGCCATTTTGTTCCAGCTATTGGACTTTAAACCTCCACAAGTTGTTGCCATTTAATCACTCACAGAAGTCTTGTTATCATGCAGTATCTGTATCAGTTTAATCTGATTTCTTAACTCAAGAAAGGTGAAATGCAAATGTGAAGCCTGGTCGTCAACTAGAACAGGAAGTGATAGAAGATAGAGATAGAGGGCTGATGTGCTGCAGGGGGAAGAATCGGCAGCATCTGGTCTCAATCTCGGAGCATTACTCTCTGGCTGGCACTTTGTGAATGAGGCCTTTATGAGAGGTTTGGACACGACTCTGTGAACCAAAAACAGCCACTTTGAGCCGTACTCTGACATTTAAATTTGTTTTTGGCCATGAGCATGTCATGCTGCCACAAATGCACAAGCATTTTGGGAGGTGGGGGTGAGTGTGGCTCTCTTGTTTCTTTAGAGCAGACTGGCACTGAATGCACTTTCATGTCTGTAATACTGTATGTGTCATTATATTTAAGTACTTTACACTTTACACCGTATACTAAAATAATTATGTCAAAGAGAGTCTCACAGGTACATTTATGCTAGGAAGAGATAAATGATCAAATGTTAAAGAAAAGTAAATAATAAACTCAGAATTCTTAAATACTAAGTC
>NW_022284311.1:0-2272 GCF_004355925.1 Anarrhichthys ocellatus
CACACACACACGTTTGCTGGCTTGTATCTCACTGTTCTTGTCGCCCTCTTGTTGTTATGTTTATGTACTGTCTCTTGTCTTGCATTAAATAAGGCACAATTAAGCATGTAACTTATTTGCTCAGTGGCTCTTTATCATTATCAATATCTTTCAATGCAATTCCATCGGTGCTGGCCAAATCAAGAGGGCAGTGATACCACAAGATCTCCACGTGGACATGATGACTGAAGTCTGGTGTTACGACACCCTCCTAGAACCGAGTGGGTTTATAAAGAGGAACACATTCAGACGCTCAAACACAATCTTTTTTTTCCTCCTCTGAAACGGACACCAGGTATGTTTGACATTTCATTTGCATCACTCTTGGAACTGAAAAAAATATCTTTTTCATTTTCTTAACCGCAGGACACTGACGACATGTAGATTCTGTATGTAGCCTATTTATCCAAACGTTTTGCTTTAACCTGGGGAGACTTATTTCTTAGTCATGGCGACACTTAATTCAACCACAAAGATTGCTGGATATTAAGCTTTTAGTTGTTAATCATTAAATTGTCAAGAAGGGACTGAACGTAAAGGGAACTGTCCAGTCGCTGTGGGCGCTACTTATAGACTTAACATTGCTTCTCTCTTTTGATGCTTGTGCCATGTAAACGTGTTTATGCGCGACACAAATAAACCACAACCTGTCTTTTTCCTTCCTCCTCAGAGATTCACAGCAAAGATGAAACTGTACCTTGCAGTTGCCGTGCTGATGCTGGCTTTTGTCGCATACACAGGTATGTATCATGTTAATAAAAAATAAAATACAATATCTTCGCTGCTCCTTTTTTGTTGGTCTTCTTCCATGTTGTGTAACTTTGTCCGTCTCTGTCCATCGCTCTCACCTACAGAGGCTCAGGATCAGGTGGAGGAGCAGACCATCGAGCAGAGGTTCAGTAACTTTGGCGAGCAGATAACTGAGGCGAGCAAGAACCTGGCTGAGAAGGCCAAGACGACCTTTGAAGAGATACAAAACAGCAAGTTCGCAACGGACTCACGGTAAACGCGCACACGCACACGGGAAATAAGTAGGCACACGTATATCAATGAGCATGCACAACTTTGAATCTGTGTAACACGTGTTTTTTTTTGACTTCTCCTCCTCAGGGACTGGTTCCAGACGCAGATTGATAATTTGAGGGCCAAATTGGCGTAAATGAACCAGTAGACACGTCTACGTCTCCGGCCTACAACCCGCCGTCCGCCCCTTCAAAGGACACATTGCTATGCTGACCAGATGAAATAGTTACAGTGCCTCTCTGTAAAGAGATGTTTTATATCATTTGAAGATAATCTTTTTGAAGAAACAAAGTGGAAAAAGTGCTATTAAATTTTTTCTTTTAAATTGACATCCCGTGTTTGCATCAGTATTTGTTAATGGAGGGAAGATTAGAACATCTGAATGTACTGAACAAATAAAAAAAATGAACAGTTTTATACGTATGTATATGAGTATGGCTCCTGTTACATAAATAACTGCAATTCATTTCCCTGAAAAACATTTTTTCCCTCACAGAGTTCTAAAATACTGTTACATTTCACAATAAGTGATAAATACACTAATTGATGGGTTGAGATTATTTTCAAATTATCTCACTTAATTTTTTTACAAGAAAGGTCAGTTTTCTTATAAGATGATACATTTTCTTAAACTTCCTTAGAAAAGGTACACTTACAGGGACGAACACTGCAGCGGTTCCATTCTTTGCATTGTTTACATTAAACACCCATTTACCTTAATCTATAAATCCATATTTACAACATACATAACAAGCAAAACCTGATTTTACTTGGTAATTGGGGAACTAAATTTAAGGCCAGCATGAAAACTGTCAGAAGTTAAATATTCTAAGATTAAAAAAGACCTTTGCTACTCAGACATCAACAGTTTCCAGACTTGCAGTTAGTCATTTAAACAAGTCCGCACAATCAGTGTGATATTAAAGCGAGGTGCATCTGTGTTTCATTATAGTAAAAATCTATTCATGATCAAGTCCTTTTAAAGAGATTTTTTCCTCTTGAAAAAAGTACTTAAAAACAGACCTGTAAGATATAACGGCCTTTTTGAAAACCTAACCTATGCGGAGAAGAAATGTGAAGAAATGCAAAACAAATGTGGAGGCCTTGCCTTTGCAATTTCTGTTGAGGCTGTATTTCATTGAAACATGTCGGGACATATTGGTTGGCCCAGGGGTCTCTGAAAACAGCAAACCGGTACCGGTTGGCCAGA
>NW_022284311.1:2282-4554 GCF_004355925.1 Anarrhichthys ocellatus
CACACACACACGTTTGCTGGCTTGTATCTCACTGTTCTTGTCGCCCTCTTGTTGTTATGTTTATGTACTGTCTCTTGTCTTGCATTAAATAAGGCACAATTAAGCATGTAACTTATTTGCTCAGTGGCTCTTTATCATTATCAATATCTTTCAATGCAATTCCATCGGTGCTGGCCAAATCAAGAGGGCAGTGATACCACAAGATCTCCACGTGGACATGATGACTGAAGTCTGGTGTTACGACACCCTCCTAGAACCGAGTGGGTTTATAAAGAGGAACACATTCAGACGCTCAAACACAATCTTTTTTTTCCTCCTCTGAAACGGACACCAGGTATGTTTGACATTTCATTTGCATCACTCTTGGAACTGAAAAAAATATCTTTTTCATTTTCTTAACCGCAGGACACTGACGACATGTAGATTCTGTATGTAGCCTATTTATCCAAACGTTTTGCTTTAACCTGGGGAGACTTATTTCTTAGTCATGGCGACACTTAATTCAACCACAAAGATTGCTGGATATTAAGCTTTTAGTTGTTAATCATTAAATTGTCAAGAAGGGACTGAACGTAAAGGGAACTGTCCAGTCGCTGTGGGCGCTACTTATAGACTTAACATTGCTTCTCTCTTTTGATGCTTGTGCCATGTAAACGTGTTTATGCGCGACACAAATAAACCACAACCTGTCTTTTTCCTTCCTCCTCAGAGATTCACAGCAAAGATGAAACTGTACCTTGCAGTTGCCGTGCTGATGCTGGCTTTTGTCGCATACACAGGTATGTATCATGTTAATAAAAAATAAAATACAATATCTTCGCTGCTCCTTTTTTGTTGGTCTTCTTCCATGTTGTGTAACTTTGTCCGTCTCTGTCCATCGCTCTCACCTACAGAGGCTCAGGATCAGGTGGAGGAGCAGACCATCGAGCAGAGGTTCAGTAACTTTGGCGAGCAGATAACTGAGGCGAGCAAGAACCTGGCTGAGAAGGCCAAGACGACCTTTGAAGAGATACAAAACAGCAAGTTCGCAACGGACTCACGGTAAACGCGCACACGCACACGGGAAATAAGTAGGCACACGTATATCAATGAGCATGCACAACTTTGAATCTGTGTAACACGTGTTTTTTTTTGACTTCTCCTCCTCAGGGACTGGTTCCAGACGCAGATTGATAATTTGAGGGCCAAATTGGCGTAAATGAACCAGTAGACACGTCTACGTCTCCGGCCTACAACCCGCCGTCCGCCCCTTCAAAGGACACATTGCTATGCTGACCAGATGAAATAGTTACAGTGCCTCTCTGTAAAGAGATGTTTTATATCATTTGAAGATAATCTTTTTGAAGAAACAAAGTGGAAAAAGTGCTATTAAATTTTTTCTTTTAAATTGACATCCCGTGTTTGCATCAGTATTTGTTAATGGAGGGAAGATTAGAACATCTGAATGTACTGAACAAATAAAAAAAATGAACAGTTTTATACGTATGTATATGAGTATGGCTCCTGTTACATAAATAACTGCAATTCATTTCCCTGAAAAACATTTTTTCCCTCACAGAGTTCTAAAATACTGTTACATTTCACAATAAGTGATAAATACACTAATTGATGGGTTGAGATTATTTTCAAATTATCTCACTTAATTTTTTTACAAGAAAGGTCAGTTTTCTTATAAGATGATACATTTTCTTAAACTTCCTTAGAAAAGGTACACTTACAGGGACGAACACTGCAGCGGTTCCATTCTTTGCATTGTTTACATTAAACACCCATTTACCTTAATCTATAAATCCATATTTACAACATACATAACAAGCAAAACCTGATTTTACTTGGTAATTGGGGAACTAAATTTAAGGCCAGCATGAAAACTGTCAGAAGTTAAATATTCTAAGATTAAAAAAGACCTTTGCTACTCAGACATCAACAGTTTCCAGACTTGCAGTTAGTCATTTAAACAAGTCCGCACAATCAGTGTGATATTAAAGCGAGGTGCATCTGTGTTTCATTATAGTAAAAATCTATTCATGATCAAGTCCTTTTAAAGAGATTTTTTCCTCTTGAAAAAAGTACTTAAAAACAGACCTGTAAGATATAACGGCCTTTTTGAAAACCTAACCTATGCGGAGAAGAAATGTGAAGAAATGCAAAACAAATGTGGAGGCCTTGCCTTTGCAATTTCTGTTGAGGCTGTATTTCATTGAAACATGTCGGGACATATTGGTTGGCCCAGGGGTCTCTGAAAACAGCAAACCGGTACCGGTTGGCCAGA
>NW_022284312.1:0-4553 GCF_004355925.1 Anarrhichthys ocellatus
CCTGCTGGTGAATGATGCAGTGGTAGGCCTAATGTAGACATTCTGGGAAGTCTGGGTCACGTTTACATTGCGCAATGAAGCCTGCATGCATCATGGCGGGAGCCCCGTTTGTTGTCACCGACACCATTTCCAATGCTACCTTTTTCTCCACGAAGAAACTAGTAAAAAGTCTCGTCTATATCCGAGCGGGGGATCCAACCCTCTGAGGCGCGCGAGTATCTTCGGGCGCCCGCGTTCAAACCTCTAATCTGGGCCTTTTCGGTCAGATTGCGTTGCCTCGCCTTTACCTCCGCCACCCAAGAGTTGTTGCCCCGCGGACTGTTCCGAGGACTGACGGACTTGACGACGGGGTGCGCTTGCGGCGCGCGTCTGGCGCCAACGGGAAGCGCCCGGCATTCGGAACCTGAAAACCCAGTGCGGTACGGCAGCCTCTTTTCTAACACACGGGTCACCACGTATGCGCGGTCAACCGCGCGAGCTACCGCAAAACTCCGGTGAGCTAATTAGTTAGCCTTCCAATTTATTTCTACTAAAGAAGCTAAAGCGCCATGATTTGGGAAACGTCCAAAACCTTGCGTCAGAGCTGGAGACTCAACGGAAGGCGTGCCCGTAATTTGACAGTGCGCGCTACACAGAGCAGATTGACAAGTGTCTGTCAGAGTTTGACAAACGCTTTCGAGACTTTGCTTTACTCGAGCCAGTTGCTACACTTATGTGCTGCACAATTCGGGAAGATATTGAGGTTGATTCACTCGCATCAAAAATTGCCACGCTGTTTCACCTGAACTCGTCTGGAGTGGAGGATGAGATTTTGACACTGCAAGCTGACATTCAGCTGAAGTCCAGGGCTCATGGACAGTTTTCTCGCAGAGGAAAAGTACCCAAACATGAGGAAATGTGATACCTTCTTGACTGCATTATTCGGCTCTACTTATTTATGTGAGTCAGCCTTTTCCCATATGAAGAACATTAAGTCCAAACACCGTTCCACCATGACTGATGATCATTTGAAGTCTGCTTGAGGCGGGCTACCAGCAGCTACTGTCCGGACTATGCAACTCTGGCCAATTCCATTCAGTGCAAGTCATCAGAGTAAGGTAATGACCAAAAATGTACAGAATTGTATTGTGTCATAAGGGTTCATGCAGTTATGCAAGGTACGCCAACATATATTGTAAATATAAAGTATACTCAGTATATATATATATATGTAAATAAATAGATATTCAGCATTTTTAATGTAGGTAGATAATTTTGACTTGGTCATTTTAAAAGTAGCTCGCAAGCCGAAAAAGTGTGGGCACCCCTGGTCTACAACATGCTTCAATCAAAGAATTGATGATCCATATATTCATAATTGGTTATTTTTATGTATCTGTCTTTAAGCCCTTGACTTAAGCCCTTAACCCAGGGGTCGGCAACCCGCGGCTCTTCAGCCCCTCTGTTGCGGCTCCCTGAGGCTACAACCGCACGAATACGTTTTCGTTTTAAAACAGAGTTTTAACAAACAAAAACGATCTCCGTCCACATGGCGTTTCAGCATCGTTTTCGAAATTATCTCCGTCCAGACTAAAACACCTGAAAACAAATATCACGTGACTATTCACGTACACTGGGCATGTGCGTGGGTGCCGGTGTAAACAGGAAGTAGATTGGTTGCTAAATTAGAAAAATACGACAGAGTAATAAAGTAGTCTTTATTAATAATGACTTAAAATCTTCCTCTATAAACTCAAACAGACAAATTTCCTGTCAAGTTTTAGAAGTTTTATTTTTCAGACTTAGTTACAGCACTGCGGGTCTTGCTCTATCTCTCTCTCTCTCACATCAAATTTACTTTAAAACCAACACTTACACATAAAGGTTTACTAGATTATGGGTCCATAAATGTGGTCAACACACGTCTCTCACTCGTTTCTCTGTGTCGCTGTGTCTGTTCTCACTCGTAGCTCTGCTGGTGGCTTAACTATCTGTCCTACTGGAGAGCGTTTACTGTTTTGTTCCTTTATAGTTTATGTGTGTGGACTTCACAATAGTTGGGCAGAACAAAATAAGCATTAATAAGAAAAGGAAAGTCCTCCGTTTTGTGTCCGTCCTTCCTAAAGTCTAACCGTGACTTCAGACGTCCGCTCCGTAGGCCTGATAACGCCGCTGAGCTGCTTCTTCCACAAAAATGCTTTGAAATACTTTAACTGAACAACAGCTGCTAGTAAAGACAACAAGGTCAGCAACACCTGTAATCAGTTCTCTATGTTGAATTAACCTGGTAGTCGATCGGTAATCAAGGCTGTTGTTCTTTGTGAGCTTCAGCATCTCAGGGCGGATCTCATCCACCCCCGGCGCCTTGCCACCAAGGAGCTTTTTAACTACCTCAGCGACCTCTGCCAGGGATATGGGTGAGCCTCCCCCTAGGTCCTCAGGCGCTGCCTCCTCTGCAGAGGACATGTTGGTCGGGTTTAGGAGTTCCTCAAAGTGCTCTTTCCAACGCCCGACGATGTCCTCCGTCCGGGTTAGCAGTTCCCCCCCCCCTGCTGAGAACAGCCTGGGGTAAGCCCTGCTTTCCCTTCCTGAGCAGTCGGATGGTTTGCCAGAACCTCCTTGAGACCAACCGAAAGTCCTTCTCCATGGCCTCCTCGAACTCCTCCCATGCCCGAGTTTTAGCATTCGCGACCACCGCAGCTGCAGCCCTTCTGGCCTGCCGGTACCTGTCAGCTGCTTCAGGAGACCCCTGGGCCAACCAGGCCTTGAAGGTCTCCTTCTTCAGCTTGACGGCTTCCCTCACCTCCGGTGTCCACCACCGGGTTCTCGGGTTGCTGCCACGACAGGCACCGATGACCTTCCGGCCACAGCTCCTAGCGGCCGCGTCCACAATAGAGGCTTTGAACATGGTCCACCTGGATTCCGTGTCCCCAACCTCCCTCGGGATGTGTGAGAAGTTCTTCCGGAGGTGGGAGTTAAAGACCTCCCGGACAGGGTCCTCCGCCAGACGTTCCCAGTTCACCCTCACTACACGTTTGGGTTTGCCAGGTCTTTCCAACCGGTTCCCCTGCCATCTGATCCAACTCACCACCAGGTGGTGATCAGTTGACAGCTCTGCTCCTCTCTTCACCCGAGTGTCCAAGACATACGGCCGCAAATCAAATGATACGATTACAAAGTCGATCATTGATCTCCGGCCTAAGGTGTTCTGGTACCAGGTACACTTATGAGCCACCTTATGTTCGAACATAGTGTTCTTTATGGCCAAACCGTGGCAAGCACAGAAGTCCAATAACGAAACACCATTCGGGTTCAGATCGGGCAAGCCTTCCTCCCAATCACCCCCCGCCAGGTTTCTCCGTCATTGCCCACGTGAGCGTTGAAGTCCCCCAGGAGAACTATGGAGTCGGTAGGCGGCGCCCTTTCCAGGACCCCTCCCACCGACTCCAAGAAGGCCGGATACTCCGAACTGCTGTTTGGTGCATAAGCAGAAACCACAGTCAGAGCCTTGCTCCCCGCAACCCGTAGGCGCATGGAGGCGACCCTCTCGTTCTCCGGGGAGAACTCCAACACAGCGGCACTCAGCCAGGGGCTCGTGAGTATCCCCACTCCCGCCCGGCGCCTCTCACCCTGGGCAACTCCGGAAAAGGACAAAGTCCAACCCCTCTCCAGGAGCTTGGTTCCAACGCTGTGTGTGGAGGTGAGTCCAACTATTTCTAGCTGGTATCGCTCTACCTCGTGCACCAGCTCCGGCTCTTTCCCCGCTAGCGAGCTGACCTTCCACGTCCCTAGAGGAGTCTATGCCGCCGGCGATCGGCATGCCCAGGCCTCCCGCCCAACTCGCCGCCCGGTCTGCATAGGTGGTGGGTCCACAGGGTGGCTGCTCCATGGTGTTTATTCGGGCTGAGCCCGACCGGGCCCCATGGGCAAAGGCCTGGCCACCAGACGCTTGCCTACGAGCTCCCCTCCTGGGTCTGGCTCCGGGAGGGTGCCCCGGTTTCCCTGGTCCGGATGAGGTGGCTAAAATCCGTGGGCTAACTATCATAGGGGTCGTTTTGAACCGCTCTTAGTCTGGGCTCTCCCCTGAAACCTGTTTGCCTTGGGAGACCCTACCAGGGGCTAATGCCCCGGACAACATAGCTCCCAGGATCACTGAGCCACTCAAACTCCTCCACCACGATTAGGTGGCGATTCGCGGAGGACCCCTGATTAAGAAGACAAATTCAAGACATCACATCTCATTTAGCGAATTACTTGAGACAAGACAAATCAGCTCCACTTCAGTAGTTGCCGTGAGACATTGAAACCCTTTTGATTATAACAAAGTTAAGCAATGATTAGTTTGTGAGCAAAGAAATAACTACAACCCCCATGAAAATAACAATAGAATTCAACTGTCCTACTGTTATTACAGACATGTGAACTAACCACAGACACTTATCTGTCCTACTGTTCTTACAGACACGTGAACTAACCACAGACACTTATCTGTCCTACTTTTATTACAAACATGTGAACTAACCACATACACTCAACTGTCCTGTTATTACAGACATGTGAACTAACCACAGACA
>NW_022284313.1:0-4551 GCF_004355925.1 Anarrhichthys ocellatus
ACACATATATACATACACATATATACACACATATATACATACACATATATACACACATATATACACACACATATATACATACACATATATACACACACATATATATACACATATATACATACATATATATACACACACATATATACATACATATATACATACATATATATACACACATATATATACACACATATATACATACATATATATACACACATATATACATACATATATACATACATATATACATACATATATATACACACATATACACACATATATACATACATATACATACACATATACACATACATACATATATACATACATACATACATACATACATACATACATATATATAATAATGTACCTGTGTATCCAGGTGTGTATTAATTAGTGCTGGGCAATGATTCAATGATTAAAATCTTTAATCGCATGATTTTTTTGCGATCAATCACGATTAATCTCATTGTTATGCGCAAAGTTCAATAATGAATTCAAAAGTAGTGTATTGTGCACTTTTATTTTGAAAGTACTGCTATATGAACTAAAGGGCAATAACATTTGGTTTAAACACTTTAAACACATCAGGTTCTTGTTAACAGCAGTATTCCCTTTACACAGCAACAGTTATAATGATTCTGATCATAGATATTCAGCCGGTGTTCACAACTTTATCTTCATGTGTGTAAGAGATGATATTTAAATATACACCTTGAAAACTGAAAACCTATCTACGTCATGTTGTTATGTTTGTTAAATTCTCAGTAGTGAAAACTAAATGATGCTTATTATACATATTACAAACAAAACACTAAAAACTCTAAAAACATAATTTAAATGAATCTCTTTTTTGGTATTGTGGTCAGACACATATGCAACGCTGATTACCGTAATATGTGTGGTATTTGTTATAAATGTACGTTGGTACATAGAGGGTGATAAGAAGCTGTACTTGGAGGGACTTAGGACCCAGGGGAATGTAGGTGAAGCAAACAGGAAGAGACGTCACACAAACAGCTGTTCACCGCTCGCTGCCGGCTGGTTCTGGTGTTAAAAATGTCCGCTTAATAATAAAAAATAAACTGCGTTAACCTGCGATAAAATAATTGTCGGCGTTAATTAATGAATGCGTTCATGCGATAATAACGCGTTAACTTGCCCAGCACTAATATTAATATACCTGTGTATCCAGGTGTGTATATATTAATATACCTGTGTATATATTAATATACAGGTGTATAAATATTAATGAATACAGCGTACCTGAGTCCTGGACACCAGCTTCTTGAACGGCCAGCTGTCTTCATGTCTGACGAGCTCCACAGTCAGCTGCTCACAGGCCGACAGCTCGTGGACGCCGTAGTTCCTGCCGGAGGAACGTCGGCTGGACGAAGAGGAGGATGAAGGAGGGAGGACGGGTCTGGAGGTTTTAGGAGGCGGAGCTACGTTTAGGGGAGGAGCAGAGGGGAGAGGTCAATAACTGAAAACCAGGAACACGCTTCACTTCCTGGTTCAACATTCTAATCAGGTCACCTGTCGGCAAGTGTTTACATTACATTATATTACATTCATTTAGCAGACGCTTTTATCAAAAGCGACTTACAATTCAGATTCTATCACACCGTAGCCACAGCTACGGGAGCAATTTTGGGGTTAAGTGTCTTGCTCAAGGATGCAGATTAGCGGAGCCAGGGTTCGAACCGCCGATCCTCTGATTGAAGGACGGCCTTTCTCTCCACTTAGCCACCGTCGCCCGTTTTACTGTTTATTGATTGGTTGTTTACCTGTCGGCAGGTGTTAAACGTTTATTGATTGGTTGTTTACCTGTCGGCAGTTGTTAAACATTTATTGATTGGTTGTTTACCTGTGCGCAGGTGTTTACCTGTTGGTGATTTCTTGCGGGGCTCGGTCTGACCCGATGAGGTTTTGGTGTTGCCGTTTGGTGCCAGGATCTCGTGGCTCAGACGGGCGCTGACCCGACTCCCAAAACGGGGCGGAGCTTTACCTGCAGAGGTGTTGGCCTTCACATTGGGGGGTGTGGCCTTCTTACCTGAGGACCTGTGATTGGATAGAATCGGGAATTAGAGCTAGAGTAAACTGGGAGCAGGGTCTACAGTAAACCGGGAGCAGGGTCTACAACAGATACTGACTTGGAGGCGGATGCGTTTTTCCCTGCTGAGGCAGGCGTGCTGTTCTTGGCAGTAGCCTGTTGACCTTTGGATGTGGCCTGTTGACCCTTGCCTTTAAGGGGCGGGGCCAGGTTTTTCTTTGTTCTGCATAGATTTCGAGAGGAGAAGCTGCTGTTTGAGACTGATCTCACAGTAAATGGTCGAGGTGGAATATTTCCACACTTACCTCACTACTGCTTCCTCCTCCTCCTCCTCCTCCTCCTCATCCTCTTCCTCCTCCGACTCCTCTTCTTCCTCCGACTCCTCCTCTTCTTCTTCCTCTTCTAGCTCCTCCTCTTCCTCATCAATAGAAGAACGTTGACGGGACGGGAGGCGGCTTGATCTCTGTTTGGGTCGACAGTCTGGACAGAACCAGTCCCCTTCTGGAACAGACTAAAGACAAGCAGACAATATGCGTTTAGTGTTAGCATGATGCTAAAAGGCCTCATACAGTGGGTCTGGTTAGCGTACCTTGAGGCGGGGCCTCAGACAGTGGGTGTGGTGTCCTCGATCACAGCCGTCACACAGCAGCATGTTGTCGGCGTCTCCTTTGCGTCTGCAGATGCGACAGCGAGCATTGAGGATGGAGCGAGACCAGAGAACACTTCTCTCCAGACTGGACAGGTGGACAAACACCTGGACACAAACATCAGCATGTCAAACCCACAATAAACACACCACAGTATCTCATAGAATAACAGCTGCTCCAGTGTCCAACATGTCTAGCGGAGACAATGTGAACTTTACCAACTGAAACATATAATAGTGTTTGTCTTTTCCACTGACGGACTCACATTGTTACTAAAAGTGTTGGAAGAGAAACCAAATATTTTTCTATATAAGTCTATTAAAAATAATGAGGGGGTTTTCTGACCTGAGACAGACTTGAGCAGATCTGAAGAGACTCCCTCCATCGCTCCAACACGGTCTTAGTGACCCGACCGCTGTCACTGCCGTCTGAGGACAGACAGACAGACAGGGGGACAGAGAGACAGACAGACAGAGAGAGAAAAAGTGAGTTTTCTGCTGACTTGAAACTCTTCACAGCTGTTAATGAGGTCAGACCAGAATATGATTCTACTGAGAGACTTAATATTCATAATAATAATCGTTTTAGAGTCTGTCCTTAAACAGGAAGTCCTACCATCACTGGCCTGGTCCTCGTCCTTCTTCTTGTTCTTCTTGTTCTTCTGGTCTTTCTTTGAGTCTTCGTCTCCTGTAAAGAACCAGAGAACATGTAAACATACTCTGACCTGTAGAACAAGTAAATGATCATGAACTGGACTACAGACTGTTCACATATCACATCATCTCTGTGTGTGAGGGAGTTCAATTCTCCACGTCATTCATGAGAGAACATCATGAGCTGTGAACTTCTCCTGTATATCTGTATCAGTATTAGTCTTATCATAGGACTCACCCAGCGGAGCTTTGATGAAGCGCCTCTCGATGCCTTGCTCAATGTGAGTCAGGGCCTGAGCCAGGATTTGTACCGAGCTGCTGACCAGCTGAGGAGTCCCGCCGCTGCTGCTGATCGCCACGCTGTCCGACCTCAACTCCTGTAGCCTGTCAAAGACACATCTGTCAACAGGGCATCATAAACGGTGGTTCTGAGGGGGAGGAGCCTGTCGGCTTGAAATCCATCAAGTCATATCTTCAGCTGTGTACCTGTCTCTGGCTCTCAGGTGGACAGGTGAGTCCACCTCCATGGGTTCCACTCGTCCATTCATCCCTCCGCTCTCTCTGCCGTCAGAACACAGCAGCTCGTAGTATCCCGCTTCCAGCGCTGAGCGCCACACCTGTCTGTCCATCACCTGAGCACAGATGGAGAGAGACAGGTGAGTGTGAGGTCACCTGCTGTGTCTGGTTATCTGTGTTCACCAGGTGTGTGTGTGTGTGTGAGTACCTTCAGGGTTCCCAGGGTTCCCTGGTGGATTCGGTCCTCGATGTCCAACAGCAGATCTCTCAGTCTACCCTCCATCAGAGTCTCAGCTGCAGAGGTGCATTCTGGGACAGATCGGGACGACTCCAGATCATCTGGACAAACAGGACAGGTGAGTGATTACAGGTAATTTAACAGTGTGTATATTCACCAGTTTATAGACGTACCTGTGTGTACATACAGTTGTGTGAAAAAGTGTTTGCCCCCTTCCTGATTTCCTATTTTTTTGCATGTTTGTCACACTTAAATGTTTCAGATCATCAAAGAAATTTAAATATTAGACAAAGATAACACAAGTAAACACAAAATGCAGTTTTTAAATGAAGGTTTTTATTATTAAGGGGAAAAAAATCCAAACCTACTGGCCCTGTGTGAAAAAGTGATTGCCCCTCCCTGTTAAAACATAAATTAACTGTGGTTTATCACATCTTTGGAAAG
>NW_022284314.1:0-4547 GCF_004355925.1 Anarrhichthys ocellatus
TAATCCCATAAATATTAGTACATAAATACTTTCTCTGGTGTTGTCTTATCGCAGCGTTGTTTGGATCCAGCTGTGCAGAGCGCGTGCGTACCTCAGGGAAAGCTAGGAGGCTGTACAGTTATCTCCCGTGGTGTAATTCTCAACTATACAACCTACTACCTCAACCTGGGGGCAAGCAGACCAGGACGCCAGGGCGTCGTGGCTCAAGGGAGGGGATCAACAACGCGTCTGAAAATGTGCTTTAAAGTGTTTAACGTGATGCTCTCAGAGGGATTTGATCACGTTAAGAGCTGCAACTCTTAGATTGAGTCTGTAAACACAGAGCAGAGGAACACGTTCAGGCCTTTAGGGTCTTTACACACCGGGGGGGGGGGCAATTCATTCAAACGTCATCGATTTTATTGAACTGTTTTTACGCTGCAAATAAAAGCGCCATTTCTTTCAGAATAAGGTCGATTTTTCTGAGCTTTCAAACCGCCAGTGAAGGCGTCGATTAATCAGAGCGTCGATTAATCAGAGCGTCGACCAATCAGAGCGTCGACCAATCAGAGCGTCGACCAATCAGAGCGTCATTAATCAGAGCGGGTTGGAGAAGCTCATTCTCCAACGATGACGTTCATTCGTCATCGTTGTTTTCTTCACGTGATTTATTCCTGCTTATAAATAGGTTCTCTCACTGTTATCTTTCTCAGAGTACTTTTACACAGAACACTAAAAGTAGGCGGTTGAAGAGTACGTTTTTGGGGTTACGAGGTTGATTTTTCTGAGCTTTCATACTGCGAATAAAAGCATCAACTAAACACGTTGTACAGAACGGAATGAGTTGAACCGGAATTTATGAAACAACATGAAGTACACGTAGTTTGAGCCAAGACGACAAACTTTATTACATCGTTCAGCCTTGACAAAGGCAGCGCGGACCAGATCCACCACTTCCGTTCTTACCTTTCACAATAAAAGCCCAAGACATATACACTGTGTAAGTGTATCAGAGGGAACTCAAACTCACTCAGAGCATTTGACTAAAAAGAAACTCAATCAAATATCTTACAGTAACTTTACTTCAGACATCTTTTATTAAAAAAGTGTTGCAAATACTTATAATAGTTTCATGTCTTTTATTCGTAAACGCCCCCGCTGTGTAAAGACTTGAACTCCAAAGCTTCTCCAAACTCTTTTACTCCACTGACCCCAGAACAGCCCCAGCCCCCCCCCAAGAAAAGCGTTGATCAGACGTTCTCCCTTAAAAGAAAGGGGCTTGCAGTTGCTCATTTGAAACTGTTAACATGTGGGAGGTGATGGCCGTTTGGGAGAAAACAAGCGTCGCTGTGCATCCTCTAATTGGGCCGACGTCTCCTTCATGAACACAAGAAAGGGCCCGAGCTGCAGCTCCATGAATAACGACCGAAAATAGCTCCGTGTCCTCCACAGTTTTTATTTTACAAACTAACATTTCACATGCACACACGAGGAGACGGTGGCTATATTTATAATTGACTCCTCGCTGGCCTTAACCCCTCACAGTCCAATTACTGTTGGAGTCGGTTAGGAGATCTTCATCTGAGGTATTTTAAAACAGGCTTCAGATGAGAAAGCTGAACTTTACTTTAGATGCTGTGGAAGCCTTTCGTGATGTCTGCTGGTGTCTGTCGACGGGGTTAATAGAGTTGGCGAGCGGGCCGAGCTGAGTTTCGCTGACGCTGCCCGGTGTCGATGGAGCCGCACAGACGCAGACCTGTAGACACAAGCTTGTGGTGTCAGTTCACACAAGTTCGGATCTACGGGTTCGAGGCTGTGAGCAGATGACTTCATACGTGCATCAGCAGGACGAGACGGAGGAAACCCCCCCTATAATAAACCTTTCATACATATATATAGCCTAATATTCAACATAAGTGATGGAGTCGCCTTTTCTACATAAAAGTTGATCAATTGATCGATTTTAAAAAGGACAAACACGACTAAACCGAAGGTCAAATGTTGCCATTTAACTGTTGTAAAATTGAATAATAAAAACAAAAACATTTATCAAATTATTGCCACAATTATGAAATGTTTCCAGCGGACTCTCCTGATCCCACAATGCACTGCTCCATCTCTGAACTCCATGTTGTACTTTATTATTGACCTGCAGGTTGTTGTCCAATGAGACAAAATATAAAATGTTGAGAATAAAAAGCAGCTCTGATCGCACAGCGTGTAGTGAACATGAAGTGAAATAATAATCCTGTATGATGATGTTCATGTTGTTACTGAATTAAAGATAAAACCTCAGGTTTAGTAAATGTTTGTCTTGAGGAAATAAATTGACTAAACTATGACAAAGTTCTGTAAAATTATAATACAAATAATTCACAGATTCTCTTAAATGTATGAATCCATAAATTTAATAAAAAGTCAAAACTTAGTGATATTTCGCAGCAAACAAAATATTGAATTGAGAAAACACACCAGCATAATTTTCTATGATACATTATAAACATACTCACGTGTGTTATAATCTGCTTATAGAGCTTCATCATTTAACTTAGAACACTCATAAATATTCATAATACTTTACAACAATAATTACAACACATGGTGAAGTATTTCACTATGACTTATGAGCTCAACTCTCATACTATTACATTATGCTCTTTATTAATACACTACTGTTATAATCCTTTATAATGTGGTAATAAGTTACATTAAGTGCTCACTGATCGCTTTACGTAAAACATATTTACGTTTTTGCAAAGATAATTTTTTTTACATTTAATACTCAATGAGCTCATTTTAATGCATCATAACAGCGATTATAATGTGTTACTAAAGAGTATAATGTATTACAACTATTGGAATTATAATACACTATATTCAGTGAGTTAGCAGAAATTATAAATATTATGATAAGTCATTATAAAAAGGTAATTATAATGTGTTATGATTATTGTTATAAAGCATTAATAATTATTATAGCTCAGATAATAATAATATTTATATAATAAAACAGATTATAACACATTATTAGTATGTTTATGATGCATTACAGACATGGAAATCATCCTACAGGTCACAGGACTGTTATCAGGACTCTATTAAAGGAATAATAAATAATAAAATTATTTTACAGACGTTGCAATATTAAAATAATTCACTGAAGCTGAAAAACACCACGCTCACATTTAAAAAGTCTTTCAGCACATTCCTGTCGCTCTGCAGCACGAGCAACGAAGTAAAAACTTGTCGAACTTCGAGATGAAAAAGAGAGTGAGCCCCCCCCCCACGCCTGAATTTAGATGAGACGTCAGACTTTGAAGCTGCTTAAAGTATGTCAGTGGGTCTCTGCCAGCGAGTTGAAAGACACCTTGAGATCGGCCGAACAAAGAGGTCAGCGGGGTCCACGGCACCCTGCTGCCTCCTTACCTACCATGTGTGTGTGTGTGTGTGTGTGTGTGTGTGTGAGGAAGACTCCACAGACAGAACTCAGACCAGCAACAGGGCCGCCACCTGCATTGTTTGGCACAGAACAACGCTAGCGGCCAAACCCGGCGGCGCCACCAAAATCTACCCAGCAACAGAGGTTCTGTGTGAGTGTGTGTGTGTGTGTAGAAAAAAAGGGGTGGAGGTTCAACAGAGGTGAAGAAGTGAGAGGTGAGGAAGTGGTGTGTCGTTAGCACTTGGTTATATCACGCCGTGTAAACAGATAGCACCCGGCTACACCAACAGGTAGCGTTGAGTTTAAGGCCCCTTTTCACCACAGCTCACCTACAGCAAACACCACGCAGACAAAACACGCTGCAAACACACAGACTAACATGGAGAGGAAGGAAAAGCTCCGAGCACATTTGTTGCATGATGACTTACCGATTTCGCCTTTCTGTTTAGTTTCCAGGTGTTTCTCTGCCTCTGCTGTGCAGGGCCTACGGGGCGGCTGGCAGAAGGCATCATGTCCACTGTGGCCCATCAAAAAATCACAAAAAAAACTAGAAAAACAACATGCAACTACAGTATCAGAACCAGCCCGAAAGGGAGCTCGGGGAAAGGGTGGGAAAGAGTGAGACAAAAGAAGAAGAGAGGCAGAGCAATGGCTGGTGGGAGAGGGGGGAGAGAAGGAGGAGGGGGAGAGTAAACGATAACAGAAAAACACTCGTTGTTTTGGGGTGTTTCTTTTTTTTACAATTTCGCTTCACCGCACGCCAGTAATGATAACTCTAAATAAGCGAGTCTGTAAAAAAAAATAAAAACTCGAGCTGCTTCCCTGCACTACGAGCAAATGACAAGCAACATCTGTTTAGTACGACCGAGCCCAAATCCCAGCCTTAAAAAAGAGAAAGAAAGAAAGAAAGAAACGGCTTCTCTCTGTTTTTCAGTGTTGAAACTGCAAACTCTCCTCGTCTGTTGGACTCGCTCACTCGCTCAGCTGAATAAGGCAAACAAAAAAAAACAAAAAAAAGGGGAGTGTGGAAATTCAGCGAAGGGAAAATGCAGCCATGAAGCCATCCTCCTGTCACCCCTGAACCTCTCCCCTTTCCCTCCCTTTCCTCCTCCCTGCACACTCCTTCTTC
>NW_022284315.1:0-4941 GCF_004355925.1 Anarrhichthys ocellatus
AGAGAGAGAGAGAGAGAGAGACAGAGAGGTAAAGAGAGACTGAGAGACAGAGAGAGAGAGAGAGAGAGAGAGGTAAAGAGAGACTGAGACAGACTGAGAGGTAGAGAGAGACTGAGAGACAGACTGAGAGGTAGAGAGAGACTGAGAGACAGACTGAGAGGTAAAGAGAGACTGAGAGAGAGAGAGAGAGAGGTAAAGAGAGACTGAGACAGACAGAGGTAGAGAGAGACTGAGAGACAGACTGAGAGGTAGAGAGACAGACTGAGAGGTAAAGAGAGACTGAGAGAGAGAGACAGACATTGAGTAGATTCATCAATAAAGACATTAGTCATTGTTAGTTGCAGCTCTGATTTAAAGATCTAACTTCCTTTCTATATAACGATGAAATCATAATGTGGACAACATGAACCTGTCTGTGTGTCTGTCTCTGTGTGTCTGTCTGTCTCTCTGTGTGTCTGTCTGTCTGTGTTGATGCAGGACAGCATCCAGGTCCATCTGAAGGGGGGGAGGGGTCCCATCGTGGCGCTGACCTGTGAGATGGGGTCAGGAGACCCCGGCTTCTTTCAGACACTGGAGGAGAGCCGGGTCAGGACGACTACGCTGCTCACAGGTAACCCGTTAGAGGACCAGGTCTACCAGTAGAGATCCAGACCAGCAGGAGAATCTAGTTCTTCTGCATCCCAGTTTAGATCTTTGTGTTGTGGACACATGAAGTAATTAAACACTCGTCTTAAAATTAATTAGAACTCCAGTTTTGGGAAGAAAGTTTAAGCCCTCGGTGAGGAAGAGCTTCTGATTCAAAACATTCCTGTTGTAATCATAAGAAATGCATTGTGGGAAACAGTATTGCACTAGCAAGAGATCTGCAAGGTACCATAATAAATACTCATTTCTGAAGGTAAAATGTACTTCATGTCTGTTTCCTTGCTTCTCAAAGTCTGTTTGTTTGTTTGTTGTAACAGTTTCATACAGATCAGAAAACACATCTAACCTGCAGCAGTTTAACCACATTTAGTCTAGAGATCACGTTTAGTCTAGAGATCACGTTTAGTCTAGAGATCACGTTTAGTCTAGAGATCACGTTTAGTCTAGAGATCACGTTTAGTCTGGGGACCACATTTAGTCTAGAGATCACGTGTAGTCTGGTTCTTTATGAGCTGCACAGATGTGATGCTTCAGTGATGAACCACAGTCAGTAGTTCTTATTGTTGTCTTCTGTTTCAGGTCAGAGTGCGTAGTCCAACCAGCAGGAGGTGCTGCTGAGACGACGGCGTCATAGATCTGCAGGTACCAACCGGTCGAGAGTCAAACACGCGACACACGGAGATTCTGACTGAATGTTAAATCAGACCTCCAACACCCGAATCATCTCTTTATTTAACTTTATTTAACTGTGACGGACAAAAGACGTTTAAACAATGAAGGTGAGGATGTCACCAGGTTTATATTTTGGTGTGAGAGGTGATGAAGACGAGTCTTTATATTTCATATTCTATCATTTTGAATCACTTTGCTGTTTTTGTGTTTTCGTTGTGTTTTGGTGATAAAAAATGTTTTTGCTAATCAATAAAACAATAACTTGTATAAGAGCTGAAGGTTCCTGGTTTGAATCCCTGAAGCAGAAGAAAAGTGGTCAAAACGTCACAACACGGTGCAGTTTGATGTGGCATTAACAATAATAATAATAAAAGTGATCATTAATGGGTGAATGGTTTAGTCATAATCTGGCTGCTTTACTTTTTTTGTACATGTACTTTCTTTTTTCCAGTATTTTGAAGTAGAGAAAATAATCATTCAAATTTTTTATTTCTAGTAAGGATCTAAAACAGATGTTGCACATGTAATTTAATGTTTTAGATTATGTTAGTTTTAATAATGTCTCCCATGTGTTCATTAAAATAGTGTTCATAGTGATATCAGGGGCAGCAGACAGGGGGCAGCAGAGAGCCGTACGTCTGTTCACCAGGACTCCGAGGACGTAGCAGCAGAAACAAGAAAATAAGAACATTATGATTAATAATTATTTATTTACTTCAGTGTGTCTGAGTTTCTAGAGTCAGTCACAGTACTAATACCACATTATATAAACACTTCATTACAAGTAAAAGAGTTCCTTTTTATAAATATAGAGTAGAAGTTTAAAAGACTGCTTCACCGTCACTGAGCTGTGGTCTAGTAAATCCTCCTCCTGCTGGTCATGGTCCTGCTGGTCCTGGTCCAGCTGAAGGACCCCGCCCTCCTGCTGTCAGGACGGGAAACACGAGACTCGGAACACACAGATTGAACTCAACAAGTGAACGCAGCAGAGAGGAGACACAACTGGATTAGTTCCTAACGTCAGCTGTAGGTGAGTCTGTTTCACTCTCCTGATCTATTCTATCAGTGGTCTATCGGTGGTCTATTGACGGCCTATCGACGGTCTATTGATGGTCGACTGATGGTCTATCGGTGGTCTATCGATGGCCTATTGATCGATTGATGGTCTGTTGATGGTCTATTGGTGGTCCATTGATCGATTGATGGTCCATTGATGGTCTATTGATCGATTGATGGTCTATTGATGGTCCATTGATGGTCCATTGATGGTCTATTGATCGATTGATGGTCCATTGATGGTCTATTGATGGTCCATTGATGGTCCATTGATGGTCTATTGATCGATTGATGGTCTATTGATGGTCCATTGATGGTCTATTGATCGATTGATGGTCCATTGATGGTCTATTGATCGATTGATGGTCCATTGATGGTCTATTGATCGATTGATGGTCGATCGATGGTCCATTGATGGTCTATTGGTCTATTGATGGTCTATTGATGGTCCATTGATCGATTGATGGTCCATTGATGGTCTATTGATGGTCCATTGATGGTCTATTGATGGTCCATTGATCTATTGATGGTCCATTGATGGTCTATTCATCGATTGATGGTCCATTGATGGTCTATTGATGGTCGATTGATGGTCTATTGATGGTCCATTGATCTATTGATGGTCCATTGATGGTCTATTCATCGATTGATGGTCGATCGATGGTCTATTGATCAATTGATGTTCTATTGGTCTATTGATGGTCTATTGATGGTCTATCGATGGTCTATCGATGGTCTATTGTAGGGCGGCAACAACGAATCGATAAAATTCAATTATTAAGAGTTGGCAACAAATTTCATTATCGATTCGTTGTGTCGCGCGATTATTACGCCACTCAATAAGTCGCGCCATTAACCATGGAAAGAATAACCTCTATTTCTGCTTAGTACGTGTTGTGGGAGTCACAGATATCCCGGGAAACTAAACGCGTCATGTCTGGTTCATAACATTGTCCAGAGGAGCTCCGTGGATTTTATCGAGCTGTGTTCACTGTGTCTAGTGAGCCACAGGGCGCTGTTTACTACAGCTGTATGAACACTAAATAAACTGATTGCTGTGATTTAACGGCAATAAACCGACAAAAAGGGACTCCGAAATAACTACGTGATGATGCCGATTTGTAGGCTACTTGTCTTCTCAATGGAGCTCTGATGGAGCGGTGCTAGGCTATGCTAACATTGTAGCAGCTCCACCAACACTCAGAATAACGTCATCTAGACGTAAATACGGCAGCGTCTATTCATTGTTTGTACCCTATGGTTTACACACACATGTATACACATAGTCCGGTCTCTATTGATATGAGGGATCGTAGAGCTCTGGGTGAACACAGACGGCTACAGGATTTATTTCCTGATTCAACAACGGCAGTCAGTGATGACAGGAGAAACATCTCAACGCTGATAGGCTATCGCGCTGGGGTGAAGTCATCCAAGGTGTGGGAGCATTTCACACTAAATAAATCGAAAAAGTGTGTTAATTGCAAGATATGCAAAAGCGACATGGCATGGCACGGGAGCACCACGGTGATGATTCAGCACCTAAAACGTAAACATGTTGGAGTCCTTGATGAGGAGGAAGGGAGTCAACAGCAGGGTAAGTCACTACAGAATCCTACTTTTGTTCCGTTTTGAAGTGAGGAACGTAACGTCCCTCCAGTAGCTCTTCTGGTGCTGGTGTTTACTTGTTATCCAGCTTGACAAGCATGACAAGTTAGCGTTAGCTCGTTAATAACAGCAGTAAAGCAGGGGTGGTATAGTTTGCAAGACTAAAGACACGTTTTTATTCACTCGCCTTTTTTGGCCCATTAATATCCGATTCATCGAATAATCGAAAAAATAATCGCCAGATTAATTGATTATTAAAATAATCGTTGCAGCCCTAGTCTATTGATCGATTAGGTGTCGACCCACAAGTGTGTTTGTCCACATGTGAGGAGGACGTGTTGCCTTCACTGGAGCTCTGGTAGTTTTAGCCTCTGTTTAACGGTGTTTGTTGTGGTTCTATCAGACTCTCTGGCGATCCTCATGGAGACGATCACGTCTTTAGTGAACTTCAGGACTTCTGTAGAAATGCTTCTGTTTGTTTCTGTCTGTTGGCAGAATGCAGCTGGTTACATAACGTGAGCACGGAGATGACACATGCTGCTGTAAAGAGATTCAAACTGGATGTGGACACCAGTCTGAAGGCTCTATTAGTGCAATAGAATATTCATAACTGTTTTTAATTAGTGTGTAGTAACCTGAAACTCAGAGGTGTTCTCAGAAAGAGACATATTATTATAACTCCACAGAGTCCATGTTCCTACGGAAGCCCAGAGCGGACAAAACAAACACTAGAGAGAGACTTTCTGTTGTTGACTGAAGAAGAAGTGGACGTCGTCATCATGACGTCACTCGTTGGTTTGTGGACGTTTTGAAGCCTCGAGTTCGGCGTTTTGTCTGTCGCCATCTTGGTTTTTCACAACCAGTGAACAGGAAGTGACCATATCTGGACTGAGGAGGAGTGACGTAGAGACGGCATATACGTCTCTGGTAGAGACCTGTCAATCACTGTGTAGCCCCGCC
>NW_022284316.1:0-4547 GCF_004355925.1 Anarrhichthys ocellatus
TTTTTTAAAACCTCAGGAAATCACTTAAACCAACGACATGTCGGTCCGTCTCTCAGTTCTGTCACTTCCTGTCAGTGCCGCTCCGCTGTAAGCCCATTGGTTCCCACTGAAGATGTGAATCTTTAGAAGAACACAAGTATTGAGAAGCAGCTGCTCTCTGTAGTTTGATCAAACATGGTGCGGTGGTTGGGGACTATTTTCAGCGGCGGACACCAGTGAGGCTCACTGATGTGTTTTAACAGTTTGTTGGAGAACAATAATAGAGAACATCACCAGCATCACCTGTTGCCATAGATACAGCTTAACGGCTTCAACGCGGTGTCAGCGGGAGCCGTTTGTAAAGTTAATGCTTCCGTCTGAAGGCTGAACGCTGAACGGTGGATCAGCTGTGACTTGTGTCTGTGATGGAGAATGTCTCACTCACCCTCACATACAAACCGTCTCATTTAGTCTGACATCGGAACGAATCAACTTTGTCCACAATAAATTGCATTTATATTCGACTTTGTTTCGCTGCATATGCTTTTAGGGAAACATATAAATGTATTTTGGTGGAGACTTAAATAAGAGATCTGTAATTGATTTACAAGGCTTTTAACTAACAATCTAACATGAAGCAGCTTTACTAGCACAGAGTCATTTAACGTTGATATCGGTAATGTTCGTGAGAACAGGAAGGAGGAAATAGAAAGATGTGTGATTAATTCTCTGGAGAACTTTTCCATTCAGTGCGGCTCCAGTGTTGAGAAGGCTGCAAATACTGGAAGTGGAGCAGCGATCTATTCTACTTGCAGCATTATTGTGAACATTCGGACAGATGCATACAGATGATAGCGGCCCTGGAATGGAGGCACACAATGCAGCTTCACAGGTTGTAAATCACTGCTGCTGTCACTTAGTGCATATTGTTTTTCAGGGAACATTTAGTCTTAATACATGAAATAAAGCTGCATTAAAGGTCCTTTTTTCTGGGTTTGGTCTCTTAGTTCGAATGAAAGGAAAACGTAATGCTGTAGCACAGGGGTGGCCAACCAGTCAGAGACTAAGAGCCACATCATACACATGGGCACACATGAACATCACCCCATCCCTTCCTCACACACACACAGACCTCTGCTCAGCCAGATTTATTGTAAATGTCACACACCAACATGATAATGACAGAAATTGACTCCTACAGTACTAAGACCACAGGCCAGGCATTTTCAACAATGAACATTGTGTGCACTGTCTCACACACACAAACTCTCAGTTCAACCAAGTCCACAAACAAAAATATAATAATTTGCAATAGCGGTTTTCTTTTACTATGCATGTTGCTTAGTGGGACTTCTGGCATTCCTTGCCTTGAACAATTCTCTTCAAATCTGGCTTGTATTCTGTTGTTGCCACTCGAAGCAATTCTTTCACATGGGTGTCAGTCAGATCAGATCGATGCTTTGATTTCAGGGTAGAAAACACAGACTCGCAGACGTATGTTGACCCAAACATTGACAGTATCTTAAGCGCAGCCCGTTTGACATTGGGGTATTTTTCCATTGGCACACTTTTCCAGAACCCAATGGTCCCTTCCCTTAAAGCAGGTTTCAGTTGGTCCTCCTCACAAAGATCGATCATCTCCAACTCAGCCGCGGCCTCCTCTGTGACTAGCGGGACTTTCAAACAGTCCGTCTCCGCATTAAATGGGTCGGCGAGGAACGTAATCTGTGGCCTTTTCAGTTGTAGATCACGGAACCGGGTCACAAAGCTTCCGTGCAGGTTTTCAATCAGTGTTGCATATCTGGCTCTTTGCTTACTCAGGGCGGCGCTGGTGACTTGCCCGCTGGCTTTTAGCAGAGTGGGAAAATGCGTTAAATCTCCCTTTTGAATATGCGCCTTGAACAGCTTCAGTTTGTTGACAAACGCAAACACACTTTGCACCAGGTCAGGCAGCATTTTGAACTTACCCTGCAGGGTCAGGTTCAGTCTGTCCAAGTGACACAGCATGTCGACCAAAAAGGCCAGATCCATAATCCACTCGAGGTCCGAGAGCTCGGGATAGTCCTTGTCCTTCTCTTCCATGAACAGTTCCACGGCATCCAAAAGCTCAAAGAAGCGAGAGAGTACCTGGCCTTTTGACAGCCACAGCACAGTGCAGCGGCAGGTCACCTGGAAGCCCTTGGTCCAGCTCAGCGATGAGATTCTTGAATTGCCTGTGGTTAAGCGCATGTGTGCGGATGTAGTTGACGATTTCCATCACAGGCTTCATGATGTTTAAATTCAATGAGTTGCTCCCTGTGGATGATGCAGTGGAAATTCCAAAACTCTGGAAATGTTTGGTCAGCTTTGCACAGCCCCGCAAGCCCGTTCACAGATCCGATCATGGCTGGCGCTCCATCCGTGGCTATTGCAGTTAGTTTCGGTATGGGCAGATTTGCTTTCGCAAATGCAGCCATCATTGTTTCTTTCACATCTATGCCACGGGTTCTGTCTTTTAATGGCACAATATCAAGGAGTTCTTCTTTGATCACACAATCGTTTGACACAGACCGTGCAAATATTGCCAACTGAGGCTTGTCTTGTATGTCACAACTCTCATCCAATGCGACACTAAAATACTCACATGCTTGAAGGTCAGAGTGCAACTGTGATTCAATAGCCGTGTTCATGTCCGATATTCTGCGTTCAGCAGTGTGGCGGGACAGTTGGACGTCTGATACCATTCGTTTTAGTTTGTCGTTTTCAGGAAACAAGATTTCAACAACGTCACTGAGGCATTTTTTAAGGAACTCCCCTTCATTGTATGGCTTTTTAGCCCGTGCAATGTTCCAAGCCAGTTGATACGATGCAAGCGTTACGGTCTCTGAGTGCTTCGTAAATTTTTGGAAAAACTATCTGCTTTTCTGCCTGACTTTCCAAAGTGACCTGTGACTTGTGACTTGTGCTTGCGAAGTTCAGTCCCTTTTGGAAATTCCTGGTCGATGTTAGCATGGAGTGAGCTGAAGTAGCGCTGAAGATTTGAAGCTTTAAAATGCGCTAATGACGCCTGACATATGAGGCAGAATGGCTTGCCATTACGTTCAACAAAAAAATATAAACTTTCCCACTCTGTTAAAAACAACTCTGACATATGAAGGGGGGGGGAGCGTTCTGGTGATTTTTTGTCGTTATTTATGTAAAGAAAACACTAAATTCTAAATATTACTTATTAAGTATTTCTCTCTGCTCAGTCAACCGGATATCACTCTGACGCAGACGCTCGGGGGAGATTTTCAGATTACAGGTCAGCGGCAAATAATGTAGATTTCACTGCACGGGTACTTTTACTTTCTGCACTTAAAGTACATGTCGCTGACAATAACGTTGACTAAGGTTTTGAATGCAGGTATTTTACTCGTAGTGGGTTATTGTTTCATCAGTATGGTGTTAGTACGTTTACTGCAGTGAAGGATCTGAATACTTTTTCATCCACTAATTACTGATTTAACAGCTAATATACAAACAGTGGTCCCTAATCTTGGCTCCAGATCTTTGAGCAGGTCCACATTCTTGCTCCTATTATATACAACTATATTATATCTCTTCTGTAAACACAACAGTATGATTAAATATGATCACATCATGTTTAATCAATTAAGATCAAAGAGTTTCTTTGAGCTGTTTGTCACAAGAGGTTTGAGTATCAAACACACATCGTCTGTAATAGAATGATGAGTGAATTTAAACCAATCTGAGCAACTTGACTTTAACACATTTTTAATTATTGTATTTAACAACTCTATTATCATAATGTGTATTTCATCAGCCTCTACTGTCTGAAAAGTTTACAAAACCTGTCAGACAAATGTAGAACATCTTGAGATGTAGTGGAGTAGTGTTTAGTGGCGGACTGAAAACCACCTCTATCAGAACTAGCATCTGTGTCAGAGTGATATCCGGTCTATCCCAAGACCAGGATTGTAACCAATTAGATGTAGAGATACAATGGCGACTGGATCCGCCCACTTACTGTCTCAAAGAAAAACTACTCGCGAGCGAGCAGGAAAAAGACTCACTCGCGAGCGAGCGGGTTGAAGCTTCGCGAGCGACTTTTGCTTGCGCGAGAGTGAATTCTGCTCGCGGAGTGACGTAAAAGCGCTCGTCAAAGTAAAATACGCGCGCGGCTGTTTGATTTTCGCGCGCGCATGGATCTCATTTGCGCTCTCGGATTTTGACAGTGATTTGCCTTCATAGGCGGCTCTCAGTGGGACACGTCCTGAAGAGACGGTCCCAAACAGGAATAAATACCAAAATATTATGATTACATTCTCTTATTTCTTACGTATCTAATTCTCCGAGGTACTTTGTGTTATCTTGTTCTCCGACACAGCCCCGAAGAAAACTCAAATTTAGACAAATCTGGTTCCAGAAGTAGAGTTTGGAGTTTTTCATTTGGCGGCAGGATGTGATGCTGCAGTCAGGAGGGGGCGGGGCTTATTGTGGCGTTGAGCCACGGGGGAGGAGGGGCCAACTTTGAACGTTGTGTTTACAAACGGCAGGCCTTTAAATAAGTCCACCAACGAACACCT
>NW_022284317.1:0-4542 GCF_004355925.1 Anarrhichthys ocellatus
TCTCTCTCTCTCTCTCTCTCTCTCTCTCTCTCACTTTTGTATTTACTCTGATGCTCCCTGGAAATTTTTACTTTTGTCGGAGTCACGCAACCCTCGGGGCCAAAGACAAGTTTTATCACGCGCCCTGGTACCTGGGCGTGCACGCAGAGAGAGAGGGGCTTGTGTCGCTGTTCATCTCCTCCCTGGGGTTCAAGCAAATATTTATCCGAGATAACAGCAGCCATTCACTGTCTCGGAACTGAATTGTCCCCCTTAAATTTATGGCTTGATGGGGGGTCCGCGGTGATCTAGACTCAGAGGATGCTGCCGCTTCCTGCTGGTTTCCTCTGTCTTTTCATGTCACGTGGCTGCACTCTTTTTACGCATGAGGTTGCAGCTCTTCCTGCAGGACCCGGATCTTAATCTGCAAGTTAAACCCCGGCTCATCATCCATTTCATTTATTGATGATGCATTCTCGTGCACATATGCAAAGTAGGAGACGTCAACAACAAGACGAATGTTGTTCATGGAAGGTCAACAAAGAGAAAAAAAGACAAACATGAAGTTCTTTATTTCAGATTTATTTTTCTATTATTCTCAAAAAAAGAATGTTTGAAAATATTTCTATGAATTCATAAGTCTGATATTAGCCGTTTATTAGCAGTAATAGCTGATTTGTTGGACAGGAGTATTGGTACAACAGCGCCATCTAGCGGCTGCTGCTGCTGCCAACAGAGAACACAGTGTGTTGTGTTCAGGGACAAGAAAAGGGGAGATTTTAATAAATGTGTGTGTGCAGCTTTAACTCAGGACGTTGATCACGTAAATTAATAACCAGAATTGTCAAGAATATTTTATTTTCAGCGTCAGTTAGATGACACGTCATGTGATGACGCAGCCTGCAGAGCTCTTTATTCATATATAGAGTTATAGAGACAGGGACCACTGATGTGTTTGCACATATAACCTACATGCAGGTGCACGTATGCGTGTGTGTGTGTGTGTGTGTGTGTGTGTGTGTGTGTGTGTGTGCGTGTGTGTGTGTGTGTGAGTGTGTGTGTGTGTGTTGGGGTTATCGATGCCTGGGCTTCATGATTAGTGCCGCTGTGACTTTCCCCTCCTTGGGATTAAAATAGAGGCTAAATTGAATCTGCTATTAGCCACACCACCAAGCTGTGAAAACGAATCCACTCTGGGGACATGTATACTCACAATGACCCAGACACACACACACACACACACACACACTGACCCAGCTACATGCCAGAATCTTGAAAACGTATCCACACCAGGGACAGTTTAGTGCAGATGGAGGGAGGAGGTTAGAAGCTAAGCCCTCTGCACTACTTCAGAGACGAGAAAGAAAAAATGTAATTTTAAGAGATTTACTGAAGAAAATTTCACACAAAACACACATTTTTATGTTGTTGACCTTTTATTCTGTTTGAGAGCAAACACCCTGTTTCACACGTACACAGTTACATCTACCACCACATCTGGTCTAGTGAGCAGATCCAGAATCAAACTAATAGATATCAACAGGACACTTCCCCGGTTCATCACTCACATTAAGACGAGTATTTATTGTATTACAAGTTCTCTGAAATGTGATGTTTAAATATGCAAATGAGGCATTATCTAATGGTAACTTTTGGTGAATTTAGGAGAAATCTACGGACGTAAACAGACAAAGAAGAGTAAATTGAGTGCATGATAAGCTATGTTTTAGCCGGCTGTGTCTCACTGTGACCCTGTGACGCACTCAGCAGTGATTAAAGGTGAGTCATCAGTGTGAGACGTGGAGTCTCACCTGTTTGCTTCTTTGGACATCAAGTCACTCATTCCCCCGACCTTGTTTTTCATCCTGATTGTTGCTCGTATGATCGGCTATATTTGTCAGATTGGTGATTTGTTATAAAGATGCTTTGTGATTTATGAGAGGATGTGAGATATTTTGTGGCGTTGAGATGTTTGCAGGTGAGTCTGGAACGACTGAAAGTGGTTCTGGGGGGGTGATAACTCTGTCAGTGTGGCCTCACCTAACGGATCTCCTCTACAGCTCAGGTGATCCGTTAACGCGAGGAGGGAGGAAAGAGATGTGTTGTTGGACTGAAATGCATTCATAAGAGCTGTGAGGCAGCCATCTGCATCACTCACAGTCACCTCGCGTCCATTTAACGGTCTGAGAGGCTCGAATACCGAGTTCATCATTAACTCTGCAGAGCTGAGCGCGTCCTCCAGGCAAACATCCACTCTGTAAACACTCCTTCTTTTGGTCTCCTCTTTGTGAGCTGGAGAGGGAACCAACGCGTGAACTCTGACCTCACTTAGGACGTCGACATCTCTTTTTTTTCCGACAGATAATCAAAATCTGCACACCGGGCGACAGTGAAGGCTTCACCGCCCTGCAAAGATAGAGTGTGGGAGGAGAGACAGAAGGTCACAGTGTCAAGGGAAGGAATGAGGGAGAGAGGGAAGGAGGGAAGGAGGGAAGGATGGCGACGGGAAGCACGGCCTGTTGGAGGACATCCTGTGTTCTACCCCACCTGGCCTCCAGCAGATACCTCCGTCAGCTGTGTGGACCTGTGAGTGGAGAGATACGGCGGGTTTGCTCACTTTCAAAGGGTTTTTTATTTTTATTTTTTTAAGTTTGTGTGGAGGAGAGATCCGTGATGTTGCAGAGATAAAACACGATTCAGCGTTTCTAAAATGAGTCGACAGCCACCGTCTCTCTTCTAAGAGCTTCTTCTGGCAACAATATCATGTAGAATTCTTTGTATTCATGGACTACTTTGGACTCCCTGGTTTGAACGTCTTGCAGGCACTTTCCTCACAAGATGAGAGCTCATTGTCAAATAATCTATTTACTCGTTTCTGTAACAGCTCCGATGACGAAATGAGATGTTGATGAATAAATCTATATAATCTCTGACTTCATGTGTTTTTATGTTCCATCTTTGATCCTCAATGTTTCTGAGTAAATGTAATATTCAGGCTGAACATGAGCCGTCTCCGTGCTTCCACTGGGTCGCCCGTATTTAACGTTACATTGCTTTGCATTGTGGGTAATTCCCCTGTACGGAGAGTGTTCATAAAGGGCTCAAGATGTCTGCAGGACAGCCCGCAAACAGAACTAAACCCTCAAAGTCCGTGAGTGTGGATATTGGGCTTGGGCCCTGGTTTCCAGTCTTTGTTGGGTCCTTTGTTTATGTCCGGGACTAAAGAATAAGTAGATAAAGATTATTTTCTTCAGTCTTCTGCGTAGATGTATTCATAATTAACTACAAACTTACAGACTTCTGATCTTTTCCTGCACATGCACAGACACAACTTAGGTTCATGCAGACAGAGAGAGAATAGTTCTGAATGCAGAGATGATCTGGTTAACATGGAGATGATCTTTGTGTGGCAGAGTGATGTAAGGCCTGTGTTTCTCATTTCAAAGACAGGATTTATTGAGACATTTTACGGTCCAGCAATAAAAAAACTGACTGGAAACTTACATCAAATGTAGCTCAAGGATTCCAAAAAAGTGGATAGATGTGAAGCAGCAGCTGTGTAATCATACGATACTTTTGGTTTTTTAGTTTGTGTGGTCGAGATAAAAAGAGAGATAGAAACACACGGGGGCATTTGGGTGATTTGAGGGATTCAGCGTTTCTAAGATGAGTCCACAGGCCATCCTCTTCCTCCAAAAGCTTCTTCTGGCTCTTGATAGCTGAGGGAGAAAAAAAAAAAGAAAAAGACTAAAAGCCACAATTGAAACCAGATGAAAGAGGACACGAGTGAAGAGCGCATGTCGTGTCAGCGTCTAACTTCCTCTCATTATCCAATAAGAGGGCAGCAGTGTCAGCATCCAAACTTCATCCTAATATCCAGCGAGGGAGCAGCATGGCGGCGCTGCCCCGAAATACTCGAGGGACAGGGAGACGTAAACAAAGAGCAAAGTTTAGATTGAGGATCACACACACACACACACACACACACACACACACACACTCAAACGGGAGTCTGTCCCGGGCCCTTTTTAGTGAAACTCTAGAGCGCTGCAGCTCCGGGCGTGGTATGCCGACTGTAAACACAGCCGAGAGGAGGCAGACATGAGTGGAGGAGGATCCGCTCTCTGTCTATACAGGCAGGAGGACGACAGACCAGCAGAGAGGCATTACATCATCTGCAACACATTACACAGCTGACGTTCATGTTGTCAGGAACTCAAAGTGATCATCGCTGCCTGTTCTTTCTTGCTATTTCTTCTGCCGCTCAAAGTTTTTACATTCTTTCATTATTTTTCCATATAGTTGTTTTCATCGTTAGTGGCGGAGTCCGCCATTCCAGTTGCCGCCATAAAAAGAGTGAGTTTGTTTGGTTGCAGTATAAACAGCTGTTTTTCTGTTGTATTTCTGACAAACAGCTGCTCCAGGAGCTAAGGAGAACTACAACCATGGAAATAAGATAGAAGTAGAACCAGGCGGCAACCTCCGGTTCTGAAGAGAGAAGCCGATGCTTCATGTCTTAAAGCTGCATTCTCTCTAGTGTCCAGCAGGGGGCGACTCCTCTGG
>NW_022284318.1:0-4541 GCF_004355925.1 Anarrhichthys ocellatus
CACAAGTGCATCCAGTGCAGATTAAAGTAAATGGGGACGATATTGTTGATTGTCATATTCTTCAACCAATCAGATCTTTAGTTTGACATGTTGGCCGTATTCTTTGATGTATCAGAGCCTGCGCGCCGGCCTATAATGACGTCAGCATTACATGCCGCTCAGTGCCCATGTGTAGCTTTGCCGCGAGGTGCAGAGTGTGCTGTGATTGGTCAGTGGGCGAGCACGTGACTATTGTGAAACGAAACTTAACAGCCAGGAGAGGCTGATAGGTAGTGAATCACATCACGTGATGCAGTTCAGCCAATCAAATATGGGCATTCTAACTGAGTGAGATGCACCATGACACAGGGGGCTGAGACGAGGAAAGACATTGCAGAGCAGTACGGTCAACGTTCAAGTTGTGAAAGTAAAATCCTATAATAATCCCTTTGGGTCGCGGCTTGTCATTAAGGAATGACAGTGGATCCCACAGCCAGACCAGCTGAGAACATTATATTTTCCTGAATTTAGGCGTTTGCATTTTCTAAATGCTCTAGCATTATTCAGACGACTCGTACCGAACGGTTTAATACGAAGATGTACATAGTTACAGCCTTAAAAATGAATAATAGCTGTGGCGCCACAATGTGGTTATAAGGTGGTATTTCAGCTGTCGGACAGCAGTGAAGGCTCAGGTATAAAATGCACGGCCCGCCACTGCATCACACTTACTACCATGTAGCCCTATCTTCTGAAAGATGAATTTGAAAATGAAGACAGTCGTGAGGGCATAAAACTAATGATCTATGATCTGTTAATCTTTATGAATCAAGACTCAATAGTCCTCCGTGAATCGCCACCTTATCGTGGTGGAGGAGTTTGAGTGGCTCAGTGATCCTGGGAGCTATGTTGTCCGGGGCATTAGCCCCTGGTAGGGTCTCCCAAGGCAAACAGGTTTCAGGGGAGAGCCCAGACTAAGAGCGGTTCAAAACAACCCCTATGATAGTTAGCCCACGGACTACAGCCACCTCGCCCGGACCAGGGAAACCGGGGCACCCTCCCGGAGCCAGACCCAGGAGGGGAGCTCGTAGGCGAGCATCTGGTGGCCGGGCCTTTGCCCATGGGGCCCGATCGGGCTCAGCCCGAATAAACACCATGGAGCAGCCACCCTGTGGACCCACCACCTGCAGGGACAAGCATCGGGGTCGGGTGCTATGCAGACCGGGCGGCGGGTCGGGCGGGAGGCCCGGGCATGCCGATCGCCGGCGGCATAGACTAGCTCTAGGGACGTGGAACGTCACCTCGCTAGCGGGGAAAGAGCCGGAGCTGGTGCAGGAGGTGGAGCGATACCAGCTAGAAATAGTTGGACTCACCTCCACACACAGCGTTGGCTCTGGAACCAAGCTCCTGGAGAGGGGTTGGACTTTGTCCTTTTCCGGAGTTGCCCAGGGTGAGAGGCGCCGGGCGGGAGTGGGGATACTCACGAGCCCCCGGCTGAGCGCCGCTGTGTTGGAGTTCTCCCCGGAGAACGAGAGGGTCGCCTCCATGCGCCTACGGGTTGCGGGGAGCAAGGCTCTGACTGTGGTTTGTGCTTATGCACCAAACAGCAGTTCAGAGTATCCGGCCTTCTTGGAGTCGGTGGGAGGGGTCCTGGAAAGGGCGCCGCCTACCGACTCCATAGTTCTCCTGGGGGACTTCAACGCTCATGTGGGCAATGACGGAGAAACCTGGCGGGGGGTGATTGGGAGGAACGGCTTGCCCGATCTGAACCCGAATGGTGTTTCGTTATTGGACTTCTGTGCTTGTCACGGTTTGGCCATAACGAACACTATGTTCGAACATAAGGTGGCTCATAAGTGTACCTGGTACCAGAACACCTTAGGCCGGAGATCAATGATCGACTTTGTAATCGTATCATTTGATTTGCGGCCGGATGTCTTGGACACTCGGGTGAAGAGAGGAGCAGAGCTGTCAACTGATCACCACCTGGTGGTGAGTTGGATCAGATGGCAGGGGAACCGGTTGGAAAGACCCGGCAAACCCAAACGTGTAGTGAGGGTGAACTGGGAACGTCTGGCGGAGGACCCTGTCCGGGAGGTCTTTAACTCCCACCTCCGGAAGAACTTCTCACACATCCCGAGGGAGGTTGGGGACACGGAATCCGAGTGGACCATGTTCAAAAGCCTCTATTGTGGACACGGCCGCTAGGAGCTGTGGCCGGAAGGTCATCGGTGCCTGTCGTGGCGGCAACCCGAGAACCCGGTGGTGGACACCGGAGGTGAGGGAAGCCGTCAAGCTGAAGAAGGAGACCTTCAAGGCCTGGTTGGCCCAGGGGTCTCCTGAAGCAGCTGACAGGTACCGGCAGGCCAGAAGGGCTGCAGCTGCGGTGGTCGCGAATGCTAAAACTCGGGCATGGGAGGAGTTCGGGGAGGCCATGGAGAAGGACTTTCGGTTGGCCTCAAGGAGGTTCTGGCAAACCATCCGACGGCTCAGGAAGGGAAAGCAGGGCTTACCCCAGGCTGTTCTCAGCAGGGGGGGGGGGAACTGCTAACCCAGACGGAGGACATCGTCGGGCGGTGGAAAGAACACTTTGAGGAACTCCTAAACCCGACCAACATGTCCTCTGCAGAGGAGGCAGCGCCTGAGGACCTAGGGGGAGGCTCACCCATATCCCTGGCAGAGGTCGCTGAGGTAGTTAAAAAGCTCCTTGGTGGCAAGGCGCCGGGTGTGGATGAGATCCGCCCTGAGATGCTGAAAGCGCTGGACATAGTTGGGCTGTCCTGGCTGACACGCCTCTTCAATGTCGCATGGGGGTCGGGATCAGTGCCCATGGAATGGCAGACCGGGGTGGTGGTTCCCATCTTCAAAAAGGGGGACCGGATAGTGTGCTCGAATTACCGGGGTATCACACTACTCAGCCTCCCGGGGAAGGCTTATGCCAGGGTGCTGGAAAGGAGGCTCCGACCGCTTGTCGAACCTCAGATTCAAGAGGAGCAGTGCGGATTCCGTCCCGGCCGTGGAACAGTGGACCAGCTCTTTACCCTCGCAAGACTACTGGAGGGGTTCTGGGAGTTTGCCCAACCAGTCTACATGTGCTTTGTGGACTTGGAGAAGGCTTGCGACCGGGTCCCTCGGGGGGTCTTGTGGGGGGTGCTGCGGGAGTATGGGGTGCCGGACCCGTTACAACGGTCGATCCGGTCTCTGTACGACTGCAGTAGGAGCTGTGTCCGCATTCTCGGCAATAAGTCAGACACGTTCCCGGTGGGTGTTGGCCTCCGCCAGGGCTGCCCTTTGTCACCGGTCCTGTTCGTGATTTTCACGGACAGGATATCTAGGCGCAGCCTGGGGGCGGAGAACGTCAGTCTCGGGGGTCTCGGGATCGCTTCTCTGCTATTTGCAGATGATGTGGTCCTGTTAGCCTCCTCGGATCGTGACCTCCAGCATTCACTGGGGCGGTTTGCAGCCGAGTATGAAGCGGCGGGGATGAGAGTTAGCACCTCCAAATCTGAGGCCATGGTTCTCTGCCGGAAACTGGTGGATTGCTCCCTCCAGGTGGGGACGGAGTGCCTACCTCAAGCGAAGGAGTTCAAGTATCTCGGGGTCTTGTTCACGAGTGAGGGTAAGATGGAGCGGGAGATCGACAGACGGATCGGTGCGGCTGCAGCAGTAAAGCAGGCGCTGCACCGGACCGTCTTGGTGAAGAGGGAGCTGAGCCGGAAGTCAAAGCTCTCAATTTACCACTCGGTCTACGTTCCTACCCTCACCTATGGTCACGAACTCTGGGTCGTGACCGAAAGGACAAGGTCGCGGCTACAAGCGGCCGAAATGAGTTTCCTCCGTAGGGTGGCCGGGCTCAGCCTTAGAGATAGGGTAAGGAGCTCGGTCATCAGGAGGGAGCTTGGAGTCGAGCCGCTACTCCTTCGCGTCGAAAGGAGTCAGCTGAGGTGGTTCGGGCATCTAATTAGGATGCCTCCTGGACGCCTCCCACTGGAGGTTTTCCAGGCACGTCCAACTGGGAAGAGACCCCGGGGAAGACCCAGAACACGCTGGAGAGATTACATCTCCCAGCTGGCCTGGGAACGCCTCGGGATCCCCCAGAATGAGCTGGAACATGTTGCCGGTGAGAGGGAGGTCTGGGTCGGCCTGCTTGACCTGCTGCCACCGCGACCCGACCCCGGATAAGCGGTGGAAAATGGATGGATGGATGGATGGACTCAATAGTCTAACACCGGCATAGACATGTGCTGAAAAAAATGTTTAAATCAGAAATTCGACCGTGAACTTCGAAATTGAAAGTCAAATCAAATTGTGGTTTTGGAGAATTGTGACACCGCGAGTGAAAATGTGTGAAAAGTTCTTCTAGCAAATTTGAACTGGGAGCAAACTATTTTCTATCGAATATTTTGCATTTTTTGTATGATGTTCAGACTCACATTTCTTCTTAAAAACTCATCCTGTGTATCCTCGAGGTCCAATAAACAGGTCATTTATTTAATTTCTTAGAACATATTTGCGGAAACCCGTTCTTAAAAATGACACACACGCACACACACACACACACA
>NW_022284319.1:0-4541 GCF_004355925.1 Anarrhichthys ocellatus
CACAAGTGCATCCAGTGCAGATTAAAGTAAATGGGGACGATATTGTTGATTGTCATATTCTTCAACCAATCAGATCTTTAGTTTGACATGTTGGCCGTATTCTTTGATGTATCAGAGCCTGCGCGCCGGCCTATAATGACGTCAGCATTACATGCCGCTCAGTGCCCATGTGTAGCTTTGCCGCGAGGTGCAGAGTGTGCTGTGATTGGTCAGTGGGCGAGCACGTGACTATTGTGAAACGAAACTTAACAGCCAGGAGAGGCTGATAGGTAGTGAATCACATCACGTGATGCAGTTCAGCCAATCAAATATGGGCATTCTAACTGAGTGAGATGCACCATGACACAGGGGGCTGAGACGAGGAAAGACATTGCAGAGCAGTACGGTCAACGTTCAAGTTGTGAAAGTAAAATCCTATAATAATCCCTTTGGGTCGCGGCTTGTCATTAAGGAATGACAGTGGATCCCACAGCCAGACCAGCTGAGAACATTATATTTTCCTGAATTTAGGCGTTTGCATTTTCTAAATGCTCTAGCATTATTCAGACGACTCGTACCGAACGGTTTAATACGAAGATGTACATAGTTACAGCCTTAAAAATGAATAATAGCTGTGGCGCCACAATGTGGTTATAAGGTGGTATTTCAGCTGTCGGACAGCAGTGAAGGCTCAGGTATAAAATGCACGGCCCGCCACTGCATCACACTTACTACCATGTAGCCCTATCTTCTGAAAGATGAATTTGAAAATGAAGACAGTCGTGAGGGCATAAAACTAATGATCTATGATCTGTTAATCTTTATGAATCAAGACTCAATAGTCCTCCGTGAATCGCCACCTTATCGTGGTGGAGGAGTTTGAGTGGCTCAGTGATCCTGGGAGCTATGTTGTCCGGGGCATTAGCCCCTGGTAGGGTCTCCCAAGGCAAACAGGTTTCAGGGGAGAGCCCAGACTAAGAGCGGTTCAAAACAACCCCTATGATAGTTAGCCCACGGACTACAGCCACCTCGCCCGGACCAGGGAAACCGGGGCACCCTCCCGGAGCCAGACCCAGGAGGGGAGCTCGTAGGCGAGCATCTGGTGGCCGGGCCTTTGCCCATGGGGCCCGATCGGGCTCAGCCCGAATAAACACCATGGAGCAGCCACCCTGTGGACCCACCACCTGCAGGGACAAGCATCGGGGTCGGGTGCTATGCAGACCGGGCGGCGGGTCGGGCGGGAGGCCCGGGCATGCCGATCGCCGGCGGCATAGACTAGCTCTAGGGACGTGGAACGTCACCTCGCTAGCGGGGAAAGAGCCGGAGCTGGTGCAGGAGGTGGAGCGATACCAGCTAGAAATAGTTGGACTCACCTCCACACACAGCGTTGGCTCTGGAACCAAGCTCCTGGAGAGGGGTTGGACTTTGTCCTTTTCCGGAGTTGCCCAGGGTGAGAGGCGCCGGGCGGGAGTGGGGATACTCACGAGCCCCCGGCTGAGCGCCGCTGTGTTGGAGTTCTCCCCGGAGAACGAGAGGGTCGCCTCCATGCGCCTACGGGTTGCGGGGAGCAAGGCTCTGACTGTGGTTTGTGCTTATGCACCAAACAGCAGTTCAGAGTATCCGGCCTTCTTGGAGTCGGTGGGAGGGGTCCTGGAAAGGGCGCCGCCTACCGACTCCATAGTTCTCCTGGGGGACTTCAACGCTCATGTGGGCAATGACGGAGAAACCTGGCGGGGGGTGATTGGGAGGAACGGCTTGCCCGATCTGAACCCGAATGGTGTTTCGTTATTGGACTTCTGTGCTTGTCACGGTTTGGCCATAACGAACACTATGTTCGAACATAAGGTGGCTCATAAGTGTACCTGGTACCAGAACACCTTAGGCCGGAGATCAATGATCGACTTTGTAATCGTATCATTTGATTTGCGGCCGGATGTCTTGGACACTCGGGTGAAGAGAGGAGCAGAGCTGTCAACTGATCACCACCTGGTGGTGAGTTGGATCAGATGGCAGGGGAACCGGTTGGAAAGACCCGGCAAACCCAAACGTGTAGTGAGGGTGAACTGGGAACGTCTGGCGGAGGACCCTGTCCGGGAGGTCTTTAACTCCCACCTCCGGAAGAACTTCTCACACATCCCGAGGGAGGTTGGGGACACGGAATCCGAGTGGACCATGTTCAAAAGCCTCTATTGTGGACACGGCCGCTAGGAGCTGTGGCCGGAAGGTCATCGGTGCCTGTCGTGGCGGCAACCCGAGAACCCGGTGGTGGACACCGGAGGTGAGGGAAGCCGTCAAGCTGAAGAAGGAGACCTTCAAGGCCTGGTTGGCCCAGGGGTCTCCTGAAGCAGCTGACAGGTACCGGCAGGCCAGAAGGGCTGCAGCTGCGGTGGTCGCGAATGCTAAAACTCGGGCATGGGAGGAGTTCGGGGAGGCCATGGAGAAGGACTTTCGGTTGGCCTCAAGGAGGTTCTGGCAAACCATCCGACGGCTCAGGAAGGGAAAGCAGGGCTTACCCCAGGCTGTTCTCAGCAGGGGGGGGGGGAACTGCTAACCCAGACGGAGGACATCGTCGGGCGGTGGAAAGAACACTTTGAGGAACTCCTAAACCCGACCAACATGTCCTCTGCAGAGGAGGCAGCGCCTGAGGACCTAGGGGGAGGCTCACCCATATCCCTGGCAGAGGTCGCTGAGGTAGTTAAAAAGCTCCTTGGTGGCAAGGCGCCGGGTGTGGATGAGATCCGCCCTGAGATGCTGAAAGCGCTGGACATAGTTGGGCTGTCCTGGCTGACACGCCTCTTCAATGTCGCATGGGGGTCGGGATCAGTGCCCATGGAATGGCAGACCGGGGTGGTGGTTCCCATCTTCAAAAAGGGGGACCGGATAGTGTGCTCGAATTACCGGGGTATCACACTACTCAGCCTCCCGGGGAAGGCTTATGCCAGGGTGCTGGAAAGGAGGCTCCGACCGCTTGTCGAACCTCAGATTCAAGAGGAGCAGTGCGGATTCCGTCCCGGCCGTGGAACAGTGGACCAGCTCTTTACCCTCGCAAGACTACTGGAGGGGTTCTGGGAGTTTGCCCAACCAGTCTACATGTGCTTTGTGGACTTGGAGAAGGCTTGCGACCGGGTCCCTCGGGGGGTCTTGTGGGGGGTGCTGCGGGAGTATGGGGTGCCGGACCCGTTACAACGGTCGATCCGGTCTCTGTACGACTGCAGTAGGAGCTGTGTCCGCATTCTCGGCAATAAGTCAGACACGTTCCCGGTGGGTGTTGGCCTCCGCCAGGGCTGCCCTTTGTCACCGGTCCTGTTCGTGATTTTCACGGACAGGATATCTAGGCGCAGCCTGGGGGCGGAGAACGTCAGTCTCGGGGGTCTCGGGATCGCTTCTCTGCTATTTGCAGATGATGTGGTCCTGTTAGCCTCCTCGGATCGTGACCTCCAGCATTCACTGGGGCGGTTTGCAGCCGAGTATGAAGCGGCGGGGATGAGAGTTAGCACCTCCAAATCTGAGGCCATGGTTCTCTGCCGGAAACTGGTGGATTGCTCCCTCCAGGTGGGGACGGAGTGCCTACCTCAAGCGAAGGAGTTCAAGTATCTCGGGGTCTTGTTCACGAGTGAGGGTAAGATGGAGCGGGAGATCGACAGACGGATCGGTGCGGCTGCAGCAGTAAAGCAGGCGCTGCACCGGACCGTCTTGGTGAAGAGGGAGCTGAGCCGGAAGTCAAAGCTCTCAATTTACCACTCGGTCTACGTTCCTACCCTCACCTATGGTCACGAACTCTGGGTCGTGACCGAAAGGACAAGGTCGCGGCTACAAGCGGCCGAAATGAGTTTCCTCCGTAGGGTGGCCGGGCTCAGCCTTAGAGATAGGGTAAGGAGCTCGGTCATCAGGAGGGAGCTTGGAGTCGAGCCGCTACTCCTTCGCGTCGAAAGGAGTCAGCTGAGGTGGTTCGGGCATCTAATTAGGATGCCTCCTGGACGCCTCCCACTGGAGGTTTTCCAGGCACGTCCAACTGGGAAGAGACCCCGGGGAAGACCCAGAACACGCTGGAGAGATTACATCTCCCAGCTGGCCTGGGAACGCCTCGGGATCCCCCAGAATGAGCTGGAACATGTTGCCGGTGAGAGGGAGGTCTGGGTCGGCCTGCTTGACCTGCTGCCACCGCGACCCGACCCCGGATAAGCGGTGGAAAATGGATGGATGGATGGATGGACTCAATAGTCTAACACCGGCATAGACATGTGCTGAAAAAAATGTTTAAATCAGAAATTCGACCGTGAACTTCGAAATTGAAAGTCAAATCAAATTGTGGTTTTGGAGAATTGTGACACCGCGAGTGAAAATGTGTGAAAAGTTCTTCTAGCAAATTTGAACTGGGAGCAAACTATTTTCTATCGAATATTTTGCATTTTTTGTATGATGTTCAGACTCACATTTCTTCTTAAAAACTCATCCTGTGTATCCTCGAGGTCCAATAAACAGGTCATTTATTTAATTTCTTAGAACATATTTGCGGAAACCCGTTCTTAAAAATGACACACACGCACACACACACACACACA
>NW_022284320.1:0-4540 GCF_004355925.1 Anarrhichthys ocellatus
AGTAATATATATATACTATATATACTATATGTATATATAGTATAGTATTGTTGTCTTGTTGTTGTTGCTTTGTCTGTCAAAGCATTTTGTAAACTCTGTTTTTAAAGGTACTGTACAAATAAAGTTATTATTATTATTATTATAAACACGAAGTGCAGCTGTCAACACTGCCATTATTATTATCACACTGTGCGTTTCAGCGCCACCCATGCTCAGCTCAGGCCTACTAGCTTGCCTGCATAAGCCGCCTCGGCCTCGTCTGAGTTCGGCATGGACTCGGATTCCATGTCGAGGTTTCCCGGGTCCGCCATCACGGCCATCGTGGTGACTTCGGCCTCCGATTCGGTATCCGAGCCCACTTCCGGTTCATCCAGCACGAGCGCCTTCGTGGCCGAGTCCGCTTCGTCCATTTCCCTAACCGCCGATACGACAAGAGCCGAATATGACCGAGCAACAACCCGAGAGGGCCAAGCGCGTGGGTCCCGAGCGCAGCCGAGTCCGGTACGAACTCGAAACCAATCCGCAAAAACGCTTGTAATCCGTTCACCGAATCGGCGAAATCAACGGAAGACGTCCAAAAGCTGTTCCGGAGAGACGGCAGGAGGACGGCCGCTCGGCTATTCGTTTTCTCATGAAGTCTCAGGAAAGAGATGCACCGGAGAATACCGAAAGAACACGAGTGGATCCGAAGCGACACACAGCGGCCAGGAAAGAGACGCACAGGAGAATACCGAAAGAACACGAGTGGATCCGAAGCGACACACAGCGGCCAATTCACACACATGCAGAGAATAACGTGAAATATATTGGAATAAGAGAACATAATTATAAAGACAATTATATTTCATATATTTTTTAAATATTATTTATTTAAGAAACGAGTTGGAGCTTTGCAAACAAGGCGGTGGTGGAGGAAGTATTTAGATCCTTTTCTTAAGTAAAAGCACTTATACCACACTGTAAAATACTCAGTTACAAGTAGAAGTACAAGTAGTTGAGTAGAAGTACAAAGTATGATTAAAAGGTGATACCCAAATAAAGTACAAGTACCACAAATGTGTACTTGAGTAAATGTACTTTCCACCATTAAATCAAGATGAAATGTTAATTCTAGGCCGTAACTACCACTGAGAACACAGTATTTTCTATATTTTCACTGGTATTTTGGGATTAATTAGATATGGTATATGATTAAAAGGGTCATTACATTACTTTTACTCATTTATTCTACTTTTAGGCCGGGGTTAAAATACTGCATTTCCCGGTCAGAACTTTATTCCTGATGTGACGCAATAGTCAGACCTCCATGTTGGGAAGTAATATTTACACAAATATATCTTCAATTGAATCTATTGCATCTGCTATGAAGTCAAGGATCATCTTCACAAAGAGTCATGATTCTGATAGTAAAAATATGCACCTTTTTATTGATGACTGTCACACGTTAGTTTACATTATACCCAGAACCTAAATAACTCCCCAACAAATTCTACAATTAAAGCCATTTAATGTCATGTGTATTAATAACGATTTTCAATGTCGGCTGTTAGCAGTTTAGACATCTGGAATGTAAACACATAGAGAAAGTAAATTATTTTTAACCCTCTTATATGATAATATATGTATTTATAACATAATATATAGATAACAGAACAGGTACCACCATTTCATATTAATTACTAGAAGGAAACAGGCCTTTACCGCAAACACACACTGAACTTAAACTGCTGAAAACTTTCATTTTTAGAGTTTTCTTAAACATATAATCAGTTTAATATAATCAAAACACAGACATGTAAAATAACAGTTGATTGACAGTCCGACGCATCGGCTGCACTGGAGACCGGCCAATAGCAGACGGCGACGTCACTTGCTGCTCTAAGCTGCTGCGTCTCAATTCCACACGACATACAATTATATCGTTATATACGTTTATTTTGCTGTTTGAATACAAATCATCTTTTCTGTTTTGTACTGAAAGGAAGTAATAAAATATGCTCCCCCAAAAGCACAATGTTTTTCAAGAGATTTTATACTTTTACAGCCGTGAGTCGTTCCTTAATTTCCTTTGTGCATTTTTAGTCTGTTATATTGTTATGTTATATAATTTTGTCACTTTTGCAGTGTAACTAGCTTCCACTTAAAAAGTGCTTTAAATGATTGTGTAGTCTGGAACTGAGACACGGCCACTCAGCTGTTGTTGGTTCTTCTTCCACCCGTGATGCGTTCAGGCTCCACCTTCTCCTTGCCCGTATAAGCACATCCGGGCTGCGGCAGACGGGAACTAAAGTTGTGCAGGTATTTTTTTTTTGTGTGTTTTAATAGACTCCAGCGTCTTTGGTATGACAACGCTCAGCATTGTGTCCCCCCCCCCCCTGCTGGTCAAAACAAAATGTTTTATGTCTACTTCCTGTTAGTTTTCTCACTCAGGTGCAGAATGAAACGTCTTCTCAGTGGAACCACAGAGACGAGTAATGACGTCAGAGTCGTTCGCACCAGCTCCTGGCTGATTGCTTTTTATTCCCCCCTCTGTTAGCGTTGGATCCTGGAGACCATGTAGTAGAGCAGGAAGAAGACTACGACGAGGCCCACGGAGACGTAGCAGAGGATGCGGCGGTTGTCTCTGCCAGATCGCACCATGGTGGAGAAACGCTTCACACTGCCGCTCAGCAGGCCCGTCACACTCAGGAAGTTAGAGTCCTGAAGAGAGAAGGAGAAGAGGAAGTAAAGATTGTGAAAGGTCTTTAATAAACCTTAACTGTACAGAGAAGTTGGCCAATATCTGAGACAACCTGTTTGTATTATTATTGACCCCGGCAACATCTCACATGAGCCTTTGTCAGAAGCATGGGATAAGTTGTGAAAAGAAGAAGAAGCCAATCAGAAACCCGGCTATGCCCAGGGACTTGGCATGTAAATTCTTGTAATATTATACAAGTAATATTTCGATAAATTATTGGTCAGTACTCACCATGCCGTCCAGATACTCGTTCTGATCGTCAGCCTCTCTGTCGATGTCGTACGCTAGCTGTGAGATTCAGAGACAAGACAGATTATCCGGTTAAAAAACAAACAACGCAGGATTCTTAAACTTCTTAAACTTGTTTTTCTTGTGTCGTCCTGATCGCGTGTGATTGCACAGACTGTATAAAAGACGTCATCGTGACGTCACCCGTTGGTTTGTGGACTGACGTTTTGAAGCCTCGAGTTCGGCGATTTCACCGTCGCCATCTTGGATTACGGTCGTTGCCATGTTGTTGTTTTTTTGCAATCAATGAACAGAAGTGACCATATCTGGACTGAGGAGGAGTGACAAAGAGATGTCGTATACGTCTCTGATACACGACGTCTCTGGTAGAGACCTGTCAATCACTGTGTAGCCCCGCCCTAAAGCATCCCCTGCTTTATGGTCTGTTTGACTCTAATTGGACCATAATTTACTAAATGAACATCATGCTGTATTGAAGAAGACTTGAAACTAGAGATTGAGACCATAAACTCATGTTTACAATGTTTACTGAGGTAATAAATCAAGAGAGAAGTAGAGTCATTTTCTCATAGACTTCTATACAACCAGAGGAGTCGCCCCCTGATGGACACTAGAGAGAAATGGTGAAACCGGTAGACGAAGAGAGTAATTATTGGCTGTGACTCACCGATTTCAGTCTGGAGACTTTGGTCGCCAGGTTCTCGGCCAGGCGTTTGTTTTCAGTGTCCAGCATGTCGTCCACAGAGCCGTGACCTGGAAACGCACAAACACATTGGATTAGAAATGTAACAGTGTTTTTTGGAGACATAGGGTTCTGTTACATTCATAATATTAATTTAGAGCCCCACCTGTGACTCTTCATGGGGCTTTTTACAATTTGAGTTGAGTTCTTAGAAAGAACAATGTAATCTGGTACTTATTTTAGGTAAAACTGCGTAATTAAATTACAATTAATGGTACTATAAAGTGCTGTTGGTAAATGTAGAATTTGTGTTCCTGTGTGATAAATTACAGGTACACATACAGTAAAAAAAAATGAGAACAATGTTTTTAGCAAACACATGAATATACAATTGGGTTCAAACGGATCTTTCTCACTTTTTCTAATCAATGACAGGTTTTTCTTTTGTTTGCTAATGAACTGCTAATAAACTCTACATAATATAACTGCTCTATCAATTCCAGCTTATGTCTTGATTAATCAAATAAGTAAGTATTTACTATCTGTTTCATAAGAATGTTAAGTCTCTATTTAACCAAATCATACATCCATTGATGTATTAAAAATGGCGGCCTTTTGGTTTCATGACGTTTCGATCTTGTGGGCGGGCCTTTCGGGCCAACGGCTAATCGACAGGGTTTCCCGTTCTCGGCAGCAGGGATTTGACATACTTTACATTTTGAAATGATTAGCCCCAATTTAATCTACGTCACCTGATTATCTAGCTATGTGCAAGTAAAAAGGTAGGTAGAAGCTTGACATCGCAGAAATGTAGATTGAATTAGAAGCTATCATTTCAAAATGTAAAGTATGTGAAATCCCTGCTGCCG
>NW_022284322.1:0-4869 GCF_004355925.1 Anarrhichthys ocellatus
AGAGAGAGAGAGAGAGAGAGAGAGAGAGAGAGAGAGAGAGAGAGAGACCAAACAATGGACTCAGTGAGCAGAAAGAGGTCAATTATGAATAAAAAGGCCTCCCAAAGAGCAGGAACCTGATTGCTCTTTGTTATGGAAACCGCTCTGCAGACGTGAGATTGGTCTCCTGCCGACCAACGCCGGCCTCTGATTGGAAGGTTTTGACATCTATGAACACGTGAAATGCTTTTCTTCTTCAAGTGATTAAAAAAAACTAGACTGTGCGTCTCGCTGGAGCCTCCAGACGGGTTGCTTCACAACTTATAAACCGGTTTATTTAAATCACAACACTGTGTGGGACGGGCCTCTGTTTCTGGCCTTCATTTGCATACTCCTTCTAGGCCAGCATCCCACAATGCCCTGCTTCTTTTTTTTTTTTTCTTTTTTTTTTTTTAATGCATTATTGAGGCGTCCTTAAAGAGGGAAGAGGCCGTAAAAGGAAGCAGGACTTTGAAGATACCTTTTGAAATATTAATCAGGCGGTTTGTAGCTTTACGTTGATCTTTTTTTCATCAGGTTAACAAGAAAAAATACTTTTACTTTGAAACCTGAAGAGTATTTTACTGTGGTGAGGTGAGGAAGTAAAGTTTCCTGTTTTTTAAATAAAATAACAAAAGAAATCATCGAAAAAAAATCATCCAAACAGACCATGGATCTGGTCTTTGGGTTAAAGACTCCTCTCCTGGAGGTCCCACAGGTTGTCCGTCACATTACATCAGTAATAATAAAGAGTCGTAAACGTGACATCGTCAATAACAGACCTGCAGGTCACTGTGAGGAGGTTCAGAGAAGACTTCATCTGATCAGTGTGTGTGATTAGAGGAAGACACTGCAGATTTACTTTAAGTACAACATGTACTCTCTAGTCCCTGGTCTCTCTAGTCCCTGGTCTCTCTAGTCTCTAGTCGCTGGTCTCTCTAGTATAATCCATGGTCTCTCTAGTCCCTGGTCTCTCTAGTCCCTGGTCTCTCTAGTTTCTAGTCCCTGGTCTCTCTGGTCTCTCTAGTCCCTGGTCTCTCTAGTTTCTAGTCCCTGGTCTCTCTGGTCTCTCTAGTCCCTGGTCTCTCTAGTCTCTAGTCCCTGGTCTCTCTGGTCTCTAGTCCCTGCTCTCTCTGGTCTCTAGTCCCTGCTCTCTCTAGTCTCTATTCACTGCTCTCTCTAGTCTCTAGTCACTGGTCTCTCTAGTCTCTAGTCCCTGGTCTCTAGTCCCTGGTCTCTCTAGTCTCTAGTCCCTGGTCTCTCTGGTCTCTCTGGTCCAGATTCTCAGGTGCTCAGTGGAGGAAGCTGTGGTTGCCTAGCGATGGTGAGCTGTCACTCAGCCTGTAGTCCCGCCCCCTATAGTCTGATCTCTGGTGTGTTCTGGAGCTCCAGGCGTCGCTGCTCTGACGCTGATAAAGAATACAACGTGAAATCCTTTAAATCAGAGCAGCAGAGACACAAACATCAGAGAGAAGAGTTAACAACGCTGTTCACAGATAGTGTTTAAATAATCAGCGTTGCCTCCAGCGTATAAATATATAAATATATATAAATATCTGGAATGAATCCAAAGGTAGATGTTGTGATTCAATCGTGTGGTAGAATGAAATAACTCTATTTATGTTTATTATGTAAATGTTGCTTTAATAGCCAATAGGATGACGGTTATTTTTATTTAATTTACAGCAGAACTTTAGTTATCTTCATCTCTTTTCCTCAACCTAGTCGTAACTCAAAGGTTCACGAACTCTCTTTATCTGGAGCTTTCAGCCGTATCACACGAAGAGCAAAAACATTTAAGGGAGAGTTTGGTTTAAGTTACGTTTCAAGCAAAAATAACAAACAATCTCCACTTCCATTTTCAGTAAGTCAAGGGGGTGACCTAAACCAGGAGAGCTCGTCCTCTGGGGACCACGAATATCCCAACTTTATTTAAATCCTTCCTGCATATATAAAATATTTTACCCAGCATCCTCCACTGAGCCGGCTCGGTGAAGATGGCGGCTTTTTTTTGGAGTATCCTCTGGGGACCCTCTCAGACTCCTCCCACTTCCAGACCGCCGCCTCCGTCTACTTCAAAGTTTGGGACGTTTCTGCCTCCAAAAAGTGTGTTTGATGGAGGACGGTTTAAGTTACAAGATGAACTAATAAAGCACAATTTATGAATGTTTATTCAGATCAGGAGGACGAAATGCACCTGAAAGCAGTTTAAAAGCTACCGATTCTTGACGTTCAGGATCATAAAACTTGTATCTGAGATCTGGTCTCTGCAGATCTTCACAGTGACGGAGGACTCGGACCTCCTGCTGTGTTTTCTTTTTAATGTAGCATGAAGAAGAGCTCCTCGTTACAGCTGCAGCTTTAAGTGAAGAAGCTTCTGTGTGAGTCACGCTCCCAGAAATACCATCTGGTCTCTGACTCGTGAGTCACGGATCCAGCTGGAAGAACCACCAGCTGGTCAGACCGGGTCAGACTGGTCTGACTGGACCGAAGAGGTTCAGGAGCTCCACAGGCCCAAAACAAAATGGCCGCCTCGTGCTGAGAGCTAAACGTTGGACAATTTAAGATTGTACAGAGACGCTATAATATAAATATGTATAATTTATCTTGAACCCACAAGATATTAAACACATATGTTGTTATATTATTCATTATGTTTATTCATATCTTACTTTGATAAGTTAAAGCTCAAATATCTTGATGTATATTTTCATTTCTTTCATGCATTGTGACTTAAAGATCGTGACAATATCGTACCGTGACTTAAAGATCGTGACCTAAAGATCGTGACAATATCGTACCGTGATTTAAAGATCGTGACCTAAAGATCGTCACAATATCGTATTGTGACTTAAAGATTGTGATATCGTACCTTGACCTAAAGATCATGACAATATCGTATTGTGACTTAAAGATCGTGACCTAAAGATCGTCACAATATCGTATTGTGACTTAAAGATCGTGACCTAAAGATCGTCACAATATCGTATTGTGACTTAAAGATTGTGATATCGTACCGTGACTTAAAGATCGTGACCTAAAGATCGTGACAATATCGTATTGTGATATCGTACTGTGACTTAAAGATTGTGATATCGTACCGTGACTTAAAGATTGTGATATCGTACCGTGACTTAAAGATTGTGATATAGTACCGTGACTTAAAGATTGTGATATCGTACCGTGACTTAAAGATTGTGATATCGTACCGTGACTTAAAGATTGTGATATCGTACCGTGACTTAAAGATTGTGATATCGTACTGTGACTTAAAGATTGTGATATCGTACCGTGACTTCGTCCTCGGTCCCCCGTTCGTCCCTCAGCAGAGAGATCAGGGCTTGCCGCCGCTGTATTTATAGCCCTCCAGGCTTTTAAATGAGCCGGGAGTGAGTCTGTAAATAAACTGCAGAGCTGGAGGCCTCGCTCTGCAACGCACGCGCACACGCGATGATGCTGATCCAGACTGAAGAGGGTTTCCTGCTGTAAACGTGTGTCCGTCCCAGGATGCATCTCTTCACAGATGCTTTTTCAGCTGCAGGCCGACGTCCACAAACAGCTCTTTGTCCACCGTTTAATTGATTAAATATATATATAGTCTTATAAATCCAGAGCTTCATGTGAGGAATCAAAAGCAGCCGAGCAGAGAGAGAGAGAATAATAATAATAATACGTCTCAGAGTTGCCTGGTAACAGTGGACTTAAAGAATCATCATTTTAACAAAAAGCATCTCTTTGAATATTCACATTCAAAGGCCTTTAAAAAAAGACGTCCTTGAACGCAGCACGACTCCTTCAGATTACACGTTTATTTTATATTTATCTTCTTACAGTTTCACAGACGGGCGGCTTTGATGCTTTGAGACATTAGAGAGGTTTGTTTTTGATCAGAATGTGTTGATTTATCCTCTAAAAACAAGCAGTTTTTAAAATTTATGAGGATGTGAAAATAGTTTTTAGACACACTGACGTGTTGAAATCATAAAACGATTTGTGAAAATCGTAGTGGAACGCAATCAGGATAAAAAATATATATTTTTTCTTCTGTTTATTATCAGTAGATCATCAAAGAGTCGCAATATAATAAAAATGCGGGTAAATATGTATTTAAGATCTTTATTCTGGGATTTAAAAGTGTCCCTGAATGCAGCATTCGGACCTTGAAATCTGAGTTAAAGTTTAATTATTTTTACAGCGACTTTGTCCGTTATCTTCACACTTTGAAGTTTGACTAAGATTCGTTTATCTTTCTGTCTAAAGCGGATTTCTAACGTTTAAAACAAGTCGTCGATCAAAGAAACTCTTTGTCGACTTGTTGATGAGTTAAAGCTACGAGGAGCTTTCTTTTCCTCTTGATTCTGTCGCCCCCTGTGGACTAAAGTGGTAGTGCGTCTGAGCGCCAGACTCCCTTTAGAAAACATAATTTTACTGCAGCAGGGTCTGACAGTCCTGGTCCTCTCAGTCATGGTCCTGGTCCTCCAGAGCCTCCTTTAGTCTGGTTCCCTCCTGAAGGCCACACAGAGTCATCAGTGTGAAGCTGGTTCATTACCAGTTAAAGGTTCCTCCCAGTGACTTTAATGGTGATGAATGAGAACCAATCATCGGGTTTGTTTTAGTTCATGTTAACCTTGAGATGAAGGGAGGCCGTGTGTGTGCGTGCGTGTGTGCGTTTGTGTGTGTGCGTGCGTGTGTGTGTGCTGACAAACTATTGTTCTACTAAAACCACAAACAGTTCATGAAATCCAGCTGAATGAAACCAGAGTTATTTGTTTGGAGAGGCCGACATTTTGGGGGGGGGTTACATTTAGTAATGGTGTGTGTGTGTGTGTGTGTGTGTGTGTGTGTGTGTGT
>NW_022284323.1:0-4536 GCF_004355925.1 Anarrhichthys ocellatus
TGAACATGCTGGAGGTAGGTCATCTTAGAAACTCTCCCTCCTCATCTCATTGAAGGGGCACTCCAGCAATTTGATAATGCACTGGCAGAAAGTTGGTATGATTGCAAGATACATATATATAAATAAAGCTTTGTCAAATTGTGCAGCAAAGGATGAATGAAAGTACATATATAATCATTCCAATCTATATTCAGGCTAAAGGGTGGAGAGTGTGATGGAAGATTTCTATGTTAATCTGGAGAAGAGAGTTGTTCACAAATCAATAAAAAAGTCTTCAAAAGATTCAAAGTTGTCTTTCTCCGTTTATTTGCTGGCAAGGGAAGAGTGCACAACACAATACGTATTCAGCAGCATGTTGTATAAGCTTCGACTAAGTACAAGATTCAACATCATTTTATACATAGAGAGGCCCCCTCCTCTAGACAAATCATGCATAGGGGAGTAGAGGTCTTTTGACACAGGCTGTCTTGAGCTGCTCATTATCTAGTTTCTGCCAGATGCGTTCAACTGGGAACCAGTTACGGTTTCAAGGTAAGATGAGACTTTCAACTACATGTTCATTACTGCATAGTTTTAACCACACGTAAGTTTTGGGTTCACAACACGGACACACAGAGTTCAAATATATTTTGCCATTACAAGAGACTTTGAGAAGAAGATGAGAGGAAGTTACTGGACTGCTTTAAAGATGAATTGGAAAGTGTGGACTCCCTTCCAGTTCATCAATATCAACTTTGTGCCTGTTCAGGTATGCATTCCACTGGCATCCTGTCACTGAACAAATGATGACTCACATAGTGACGCTATGGTAATGACCGTCTCTTCCTGCGTCTGTTGTTTGCTTACAGTTCAGAGTGCTGTTTGCCAACTCGGTCGCCTTATTTTGGTACGCCTACCTTGCATCTGTGAGGAAATGAAGCTCTGCGAGATTTCCTCCCTGAAAATGAATCTGGAGGAAACTGCTTCTTCACTGTAGCTTCAGCATTTGGCTGTTTACTCTACTACTGTTTATATACTGGTCAATAATTCTCACATACAGTAGAATTTATTAATTGGAGTTCAAGCCATTCTAACATGCTCATATGATTGTTATGTTTGTAATTACAGAGCATAATACATTTCTTTTTTATGGAGCACTGACAAAAACGTATAAGATGTAATAATAAACACTGAATTATATGACTGAGAAAGTCTCTTAATAACTGTAATAATGTTCATTTTAAAACAATGCTTCAGTGGGCCTTTCTGGTTCCTTCTGGTTGTGGTCTGTACAGGGTACGGCTCCACCCCTGAGCTGAGGAAACGGTAGGCCTGCAGGAAATGTGAGGAGACGTGCAAATTTACATTTGAAAAGTTTTATTTGTTTTTAACAGTCCAGTTAACATAATGCAGCATTGTGGAACTTATTTGTACTACCAAAGCCTGTTGCTTAAGCATAAACAAGTGTTTAAGATGTTATGGAATACAGCAGAATGCAGAGGAATGTGTTGATTTTTCCAAATGAAAATGAAAATAAATAAAAAATTAAAAAAAGGCATCTATATGATTAATTTAAAGCTACTAAAGGAATGTTCAGAAGATCATCTATATGAACCAGAAGTGTCCTCAGCCTCCTCTCAGGCGGAGATTCAGGTCGATGGTGCTCATCGCTTGGACGTTGTAGTGTGAGAGTTTAGACCCGGGCTCCGTCATCTCTCGGCCCTGGTGGATGAGCCTCTGCTGGCTCTCCGGGATACTCTCTCTGGACTTGACCCGTTTCTTGAAGTGGTCCACCGTCTCGTCGGGTGTGATGTCATAGGTGCTCAGCTTCCCCTTTTCGTTTCTGAGGAACACCTGCACGGTCACAGGCTGGATCACCAGCAGGGATACGCTGGCTCCGGGACCAACACCGTAGTCGCTGACGTGCCTCGAGTCGTCGCTGAGGGGAGTGTTCACGCCGTTTATGAAGACCAGCTTCTGCGTACCAGAGGGAACTCCTAGTTCCTGCTGGATCCGTGTCTTCAGAGAGCCCACTGTGTCATGTGGGTTCACAATCATTTTACGGGAAGTCCCATTCAGCATAATGATGTTTATATCCATGATGAAAGACCTGAAAGATAATTCAATACATTATTGAAATAAGTTTAGGAGGGAAAAAAACAACTATTTCCACTGAAGTACCCACGGTGTGTTTCTATCAGCGTTGACAAAGACAGATTCTTACCTTGTGATCACTTTAGTAAATTCTTCTGGACAGCTTCAGGTCTTCAGACGGTGAGAGGAAAACAAGCGATGCTCTGGAGCAGCTGTGCCCACAGTTTATATGCAGTCTGCCTCAGCTGATCGACTCCCTCCCCTTTACTTGAGATTCGTTTTCCCTTCACTGACTCGATAACTTTCGGTTTCTATTCTCTCATTAGGACCCCACTGTTACGTGCGCTGCATCTTGATCATAACAAAGCCTTCTGGCATGTTTACGAGGTCAAATCAGGACCGCCCGGTTGAAATAAAGGCAAGACCATTTCTGCTGATACCTGACAAACACGTCATAGTCTATTTTAAGACACATATCACATGATATCACATTTTATTTGGAAACAAAACCAAGTGAGAGAACAGTAGGAATTAAGTATTGTTTTATTTTTTTAAGTTATTTTTTCAAAGTTAAACAACACTAGAATGAAAATAGGACACACTATCAAGATCATAATGTAAATCCCAAATTAAAACAATGTACATTGCACTGAATCCTCTCATAGCACAGGTTGCCAACACACTGCTCACTCACACTTCACATAAAATAATACTGAAACAAAACCAGGATCTATCAATACTGCAACCGTCAAATGAAACTGAAAACTAACGAATCTAAATGCACGTCCAGGTTTTTATTTTACACACCAAGTGAGAACAAATTAGTAATACACGTCATAATTCTGAGTGTTTCAGCATGGCGGCCCTCTCCTCCCTCTTTGGTAAAGGGATATTTCCTGCGATGAGAAAAATCAACAGTAGTTAAGGATCTTCACATTTACAAACAATAACAGGATGAAAAGTTACATTGTAATTAATTTGAGATTTGATTCAACTTTGTCATTGCAGAGTAATGGTCAGAGTATCAGAGTATATGTAGAATAAATAGTGTAGGTATGAAAACACTAAGATATGTACAGTATGAGCACTTATGAACATGAACAGGAGTTGCAGAATGATAAAGTGCAGGTATAGTCCAAGGGGCCACTTTATTTGCACTGACCACTGGCTGCCCTTCTGTGGACTTTAGCCAATCAGCATCATGCACATAAAACCTCCCCTAACAACTTAATGACACATGTTTAATTTGATTAGACTACCTTATCATGAATGTACCTGTTGCATATTAATAGTTGTGTTCGTTGTGTGTCCTTGATATTTTCAGTGGCATCCTCACAGCTTTAGCAAATCTTCTGTCTCAGATTTTGGAGGCCAAAAAAAAGGCCAACAATGGAGCCCTGGTCCATCAGATTGACCCAGCTGGAGCTGCACGCTATGCCATTTATGGGTGAGACTAAATACAGAAACATAATTGAGGGTTGACTTGCTAGTCATGGTTCATGTACAGCAAGAAAGTGAATGTAATGGCATGTTCCTGTTAGACTAGAGTGCCAGACATTATAATATACATAAAATACATACATTTTTGTAGTAATATTATTCCCTGGTTGTCTGTTTCAGGTTGGTTATTACAGGACCGGTGAGCCATTACGTTTACCAGCTGATGGAAGTGTGGATGCCCAGCACAGACCCGCTCTGCATTGTAAAACGTCTGCTGCTGGATCGACTTGTTTTTGCCCCCGGCTTTCTGCTCATTTTCTACTTTGTTATGAACATGCTGGAGGTAGGTCATCTTAGAAACTCTCCCTCCTCATCTCATTGAAGGGGCACTCCAGCAATTTGATAATGCACTGGCAGAAAGTTGGTATGATTGCAAGATACATATATATAAATAAAGCTTTGTCAAATTGTGCAGCAAAGGATGAATGAAAGTACATATATAATCATTCCAATCTATATTCAGGCTAAAGGGTGGAGAGTGTGATGGAAGATTTCTATGTTAATCTGGAGAAGAGAGTTGTTCACAAATCAATAAAAAAGTCTTCAAAAGATTCAAAGTTGTCTTTCTCCGTTTATTTGCTGGCAAGGGAAGAGTGCACAACACAATACGTATTCAGCAGCATGTTGTATAAGCTTCGACTAAGTACAAGATTCAACATCATTTTATACATAGAGAGGCCCCCTCCTCTAGACAAATCATGCATAGGGGAGTAGAGGTCTTTTGACACAGGCTGTCTTGAGCTGCTCATTATCTAGTTTCTGCCAGATGCGTTCAACTGGGAACCAGTTACGGTTTCAAGGTAAGATGAGACTTTCAACTACATGTTCATTACTGCATAGTTTTAACCACACGTAAGTTTTGGGTTCACAACACGGACACACAGAGTTCAAATATATTTTGCCATTACAAGAGACTTTGAGAAGAAGATGAGAGGAAGTTACTGGACTGCTTTAAAGATGAAT
>NW_022284324.1:0-4536 GCF_004355925.1 Anarrhichthys ocellatus
TGAACATGCTGGAGGTAGGTCATCTTAGAAACTCTCCCTCCTCATCTCATTGAAGGGGCACTCCAGCAATTTGATAATGCACTGGCAGAAAGTTGGTATGATTGCAAGATACATATATATAAATAAAGCTTTGTCAAATTGTGCAGCAAAGGATGAATGAAAGTACATATATAATCATTCCAATCTATATTCAGGCTAAAGGGTGGAGAGTGTGATGGAAGATTTCTATGTTAATCTGGAGAAGAGAGTTGTTCACAAATCAATAAAAAAGTCTTCAAAAGATTCAAAGTTGTCTTTCTCCGTTTATTTGCTGGCAAGGGAAGAGTGCACAACACAATACGTATTCAGCAGCATGTTGTATAAGCTTCGACTAAGTACAAGATTCAACATCATTTTATACATAGAGAGGCCCCCTCCTCTAGACAAATCATGCATAGGGGAGTAGAGGTCTTTTGACACAGGCTGTCTTGAGCTGCTCATTATCTAGTTTCTGCCAGATGCGTTCAACTGGGAACCAGTTACGGTTTCAAGGTAAGATGAGACTTTCAACTACATGTTCATTACTGCATAGTTTTAACCACACGTAAGTTTTGGGTTCACAACACGGACACACAGAGTTCAAATATATTTTGCCATTACAAGAGACTTTGAGAAGAAGATGAGAGGAAGTTACTGGACTGCTTTAAAGATGAATTGGAAAGTGTGGACTCCCTTCCAGTTCATCAATATCAACTTTGTGCCTGTTCAGGTATGCATTCCACTGGCATCCTGTCACTGAACAAATGATGACTCACATAGTGACGCTATGGTAATGACCGTCTCTTCCTGCGTCTGTTGTTTGCTTACAGTTCAGAGTGCTGTTTGCCAACTCGGTCGCCTTATTTTGGTACGCCTACCTTGCATCTGTGAGGAAATGAAGCTCTGCGAGATTTCCTCCCTGAAAATGAATCTGGAGGAAACTGCTTCTTCACTGTAGCTTCAGCATTTGGCTGTTTACTCTACTACTGTTTATATACTGGTCAATAATTCTCACATACAGTAGAATTTATTAATTGGAGTTCAAGCCATTCTAACATGCTCATATGATTGTTATGTTTGTAATTACAGAGCATAATACATTTCTTTTTTATGGAGCACTGACAAAAACGTATAAGATGTAATAATAAACACTGAATTATATGACTGAGAAAGTCTCTTAATAACTGTAATAATGTTCATTTTAAAACAATGCTTCAGTGGGCCTTTCTGGTTCCTTCTGGTTGTGGTCTGTACAGGGTACGGCTCCACCCCTGAGCTGAGGAAACGGTAGGCCTGCAGGAAATGTGAGGAGACGTGCAAATTTACATTTGAAAAGTTTTATTTGTTTTTAACAGTCCAGTTAACATAATGCAGCATTGTGGAACTTATTTGTACTACCAAAGCCTGTTGCTTAAGCATAAACAAGTGTTTAAGATGTTATGGAATACAGCAGAATGCAGAGGAATGTGTTGATTTTTCCAAATGAAAATGAAAATAAATAAAAAATTAAAAAAAGGCATCTATATGATTAATTTAAAGCTACTAAAGGAATGTTCAGAAGATCATCTATATGAACCAGAAGTGTCCTCAGCCTCCTCTCAGGCGGAGATTCAGGTCGATGGTGCTCATCGCTTGGACGTTGTAGTGTGAGAGTTTAGACCCGGGCTCCGTCATCTCTCGGCCCTGGTGGATGAGCCTCTGCTGGCTCTCCGGGATACTCTCTCTGGACTTGACCCGTTTCTTGAAGTGGTCCACCGTCTCGTCGGGTGTGATGTCATAGGTGCTCAGCTTCCCCTTTTCGTTTCTGAGGAACACCTGCACGGTCACAGGCTGGATCACCAGCAGGGATACGCTGGCTCCGGGACCAACACCGTAGTCGCTGACGTGCCTCGAGTCGTCGCTGAGGGGAGTGTTCACGCCGTTTATGAAGACCAGCTTCTGCGTACCAGAGGGAACTCCTAGTTCCTGCTGGATCCGTGTCTTCAGAGAGCCCACTGTGTCATGTGGGTTCACAATCATTTTACGGGAAGTCCCATTCAGCATAATGATGTTTATATCCATGATGAAAGACCTGAAAGATAATTCAATACATTATTGAAATAAGTTTAGGAGGAAAAAAAACAACTATTTCCACTGAAGTACCCACGGTGTGTTTCTATCAGCGTTGACAAAGACAGATTCTTACCTTGTGATCACTTTAGTAAATTCTTCTGGACAGCTTCAGGTCTTCAGACGGTGAGAGGAAAACAAGCGATGCTCTGGAGCAGCTGTGCCCACAGTTTATATGCAGTCTGCCTCAGCTGATCGACTCCCTCCCCTTTACTTGAGATTCGTTTTCCCTTCACTGACTCGATAACTTTCGGTTTCTATTCTCTCATTAGGACTCCACTGTTACGTGCGCTGCATCTTGATCATAACAAAGCCTTCTGGCATGTTTACGAGGTCAAATCAGGACCGCCCGGTTGAAATAAAGGCAAGACCATTTCTGCTGATACCTGACAAACACGTCATAGTCTATTTTAAGACACATATCACATGATATCACATTTTATTTGGAAACAAAACCAAGTGAGAGAACAGTAGGAATTAAGTATTGTTTTATTTTTTTAAGTTATTTTTTCAAAGTTAAACAACACTAGAATGAAAATAGGACACACTATCAAGATCATAATGTAAATCCCAAATTAAAACAATGTACATTGCACTGAATCCTCTCATAGCACAGGTTGCCAACACACTGCTCACTCACACTTCACATAAAATAATACTGAAACAAAACCAGGATCTATCAATACTGCAACCGTCAAATGAAACTGAAAACTAACGAATCTAAATGCACGTCCAGGTTTTTATTTTACACACCAAGTGAGAACAAATTAGTAATACACGTCATAATTCTGAGTGTTTCAGCATGGCGGCCCTCTCCTCCCTCTTTGGTAAAGGGATATTTCCTGCGATGAGAAAAATCAACAGTAGTTAAGGATCTTCACATTTACAAACAATAACAGGATGAAAAGTTACATTGTAATTAATTTGAGATTTGATTCAACTTTGTCATTGCAGAGTAATGGTCAGAGTATCAGAGTATATGTAGAATAAATAGTGTAGGTATGAAAACACTAAGATATGTACAGTATGAGCACTTATGAACATGAACAGGAGTTGCAGAATGATAAAGTGCAGGTATAGTCCAAGGGGCCACTTTATTTGCACTGACCACTGGCTGCCCTTCTGTGGACTTTAGCCAATCAGCATCATGCACATAAAACCTCCCCTAACAACTTAATGACACATGTTTAATTTGATTAGACTACCTTATCATGAATGTACCTGTTGCATATTAATAGTTGTGTTCGTTGTGTGTCCTTGATATTTTCAGTGGCATCCTCACAGCTTTAGCAAATCTTCTGTCTCAGATTTTGGAGGCCAAAAAAAAGGCCAACAATGGAGCCCTGGTCCATCAGATTGACCCAGCTGGAGCTGCACGCTATGCCATTAATGGGTGAGACTAAATACAGAAACATAATTGAGGGTTGACTTGCTAGTCATGGTTCATGTACAGCAAGAAAGTGAATGTAATGGCATGTTCCTGTTAGACTAGAGTGCCAGACATTATAATATACATAAAATACATACATTTTTGTAGTAATATTATTCCCTGGTTGTCTGTTTCAGGTTGGTTATTACAGGACCGGTGAGCCATTACGTTTACCAGCTGATGGAAGTGTGGATGCCCAGCACAGACCCGCTCTGCATTGTAAAACGTCTGCTGCTGGATCGACTTGTTTTTGCCCCCGGCTTTCTGCTCATTTTCTACTTTGTTATGAACATGCTGGAGGTAGGTCATCTTAGAAACTCTCCCTCCTCATCTCATTGAAGGGGCACTCCAGCAATTTGATAATGCACTGGCAGAAAGTTGGTATGATTGCAAGATACATATATATAAATAAAGCTTTGTCAAATTGTGCAGCAAAGGATGAATGAAAGTACATATATAATCATTCCAATCTATATTCAGGCTAAAGGGTGGAGAGTGTGATGGAAGATTTCTATGTTAATCTGGAGAAGAGAGTTGTTCACAAATCAATAAAAAAGTCTTCAAAAGATTCAAAGTTGTCTTTCTCCGTTTATTTGCTGGCAAGGGAAGAGTGCACAACACAATACGTATTCAGCAGCATGTTGTATAAGCTTCGACTAAGTACAAGATTCAACATCATTTTATACATAGAGAGGCCCCCTCCTCTAGACAAATCATGCATAGGGGAGTAGAGGTCTTTTGACACAGGCTGTCTTGAGCTGCTCATTATCTAGTTTCTGCCAGATGCGTTCAACTGGGAACCAGTTACGGTTTCAAGGTAAGATGAGACTTTCAACTACATGTTCATTACTGCATAGTTTTAACCACACGTAAGTTTTGGGTTCACAACACGGACACACAGAGTTCAAATATATTTTGCCATTACAAGAGACTTTGAGAAGAAGATGAGAGGAAGTTACTGGACTGCTTTAAAGATGAAT
>NW_022284325.1:0-4535 GCF_004355925.1 Anarrhichthys ocellatus
CCCCCTCTGTGAGAGTCACACATACAGGTGCTGTAGACACGCCCCTCTGAGAGTCACACAGACACACACCTGGCGCAGGTGCAGACAGAAGCAGCAGAGTGGAAGCTAGACAGGCCCAATAGTAACATCCCAGTCACCACAGAAAGGTCTACCCTCACCCAAGACAATGTAGATATTATCATCTTTTTGAAAACAAATGTAGAGTTGTAGACCATTCCACAGTAATGGTAAACATTATTGCAGAGTATTTGAATGACATAACCTGACAGGAAGTAAACATAGACCCAAGTTGTTGCCGAGCAGTTCAGTTCAGTTGACACAGTGGAAGCTAGCTCACTGGCTGTTTTTCTCTTTCAATATTGATCAAAGGACGAGGGTATCAACATACCTCATGTTGCACTTTGAGTATTGAGTATTCTTGAATATTTTATTTGTTATTTATTTCATTTTTTTTCAAATTGGACATCTTCAATATTTTAGTTTTCATGTAAGACTATAGCCCAAAGTTCTTTGCTTTCAGTGTTCTTGAAGTTCTTTAATTAATAAATGGAAAGCAAAGTTATATTTGTCTCCTCCCCTTTTCTTTGCTAATCCGAACCGTGACTCAAGAACTGTGATCCGAACCGAACCGTGAGGTTTGTGATCCGTTGCACCCCTAACAGTTTGACATCATGTTGATGACCTAGTTGCAATGCAATCTGTTCATTGAATAGAATATGACCTAAGCGGACAGCCTCAATACAGCAAGCAGTAACAGGCTGTGATAGAACCTGTGACTCATTTACATACTTTCACTTTCACATACACTTTACAGAACAAACATACACGCACATGCACGGGTTTAAAATGTATAAAAACTGCTCATTTTTTGGAAATGTCACCGCCACCGTGTCCACAATCCGCACAAATATAATAATAGGAAACTGGATTTGAAGTTAATGTTATTGAACATTTAAACACACTCACAGGCTCACACAAACACCTACCTCAGCACACCCGTCATGAGATGTCGAAGCATCCTGCTGGCTGCCTTCAGAAGTCTACAGGGTATTCAAATAAAAGAGACAACTGCAGCATGTACAATTACATGTATAACTTAACACAGGCACTGTAAATATGCACACAAAATACCACAGCTCCCTAACCAGTTGTCTTTCAAACTTTTCTTTATACAGCTACTCACGTCCATGGCCTCCTCTTGGTCATTGTCTGACATTTTGAGTGTTCTTCCTTGAACACAGAGCAGATGACATGAACAGATGACCGCAGTGCGTGTTGTCACACTGCCAGACAACCAACAGTGAATTATTTGATGTATCTTCATAAAAAACTGCCAAATGTCAACATTACGTTAAAAATGAATTGTATAGCTCCACTCCACTTTCGTTTACGGACGGCACGCTAAATCTAACTTTAATGGGTTAGAAGTTCGCCTTCAACGGTTTTCTATTTCCTACATTTTTCACACGTTTTGTCACAAACTTCACATCAACTTTTAACATACGTACAGCACCTACAGTATGACTTTTATAACGTATATGAGTCGACTTACCTTCACCTCGCTCTACACTTAAAACGCAGCTTCTTCCTGATAAATGAAAGCGAAAGTATTGCAGCTCCGCGAGACGAGAAGAGTGACGTCACAATATGGACTCGACACCAGAGCCACAGAAACAACTTTATAGGCTCTGCCCCTTGACACAGAGATGCAACTGCGGACTTTTCCGTGTGAGGTCAGATAATATTACAGGATAAACAAGACTGAAACACACAGAGAGAGACAAGCAAAACTCAAGCCAAGCCTTTTTAAAATAGTGTTTGGTTTTGTGTGATGTTTTTTTCTGAAAGTTACATTGTAGCCTTGTTAAGAAAAGTGGCATATAAATAAAGTTCAATAATATTCTCATTCTTCCAACCTGAGCTCCCCATTGACATCAGGACAGCAGGAACTCACATCTTCCGTTACAGACTGAAGACTTATCTCATCCGACTGCATCTTGGCCCATAAACTATTATATAATAAAAAAACATCTTGCTCCGTCTCTTATTGTTGCTAAATGTAGCACTTGATTGATCAATTGATTTTTATAACTTTTAATAAATCAACACTGGATCACAACAGGAGTGTTACAGCGTGAAATGGAAGAAACACAGAGACATACTTCAGCTTTGTTCATAGACTTTAAATCAGGGGGCTGTACGTCTGCACATTTTCAACACTTGGATGAACATACAACTCTAAGAGTTCAACCTACAAAACAAAATATCAGACATTTTTTGCTAGCTAAATAAGCAAATGTAGGCGTCAACTACAATTCTTATACAACACATTTGCATGACATGTTCAGAGTATAAATTACATGTTTCATAGCCAGCGAGAGCTACAAACTGGACTTCTGCACTGGCCCAAGCACTTACAACGTGAAAGGTAAGTAGCTCATTTTCAGTTTTGTGAGTGGTGGGAACTAATGGCTGAGAAGTTAGAGAGGTCAGTGGATGTGAAACTGAGAGTTCAAATCCTGCCTTCCCCCTCTTCAAAGCATTCAATAGATCTGTTGTCATTTATGTGAACAAAATCAACAAAGAACACCTCATTTTAGACCAGAGAAATGACTCAGTAAGAAAGGCTGATAACTACAACAAAGGCAGAAGCGAAAATATCAAATCACAGCTCCCCTGTCTTGCCAAACAAAAGCTCTGTGAAACAGTGGTCTAACTTCGCAGATCAAATAACTCATGATGATAGAAACCTGGTCTGCAGACTGGAGGAGTGGTGTATCTTGTGGTCCAACACAGATAGTCAAGAAGTCAAATAAACTATTAAACAATCGTCAAGTGTGTCAGATTAGACAGCTCAGATTGATAGAAGACTGGTCTAAAGACTAGAGGTTGTGGGATTGATCATTATGTGGTGCAGTGACTTTCTAGGTCTAACAACCCCAATGAAGAGTTAGTCCCAGGTTAGGAAGGCGCCAAGGCCCGGATTGAGTCCTCAGCGTGAGCACACCAAAGTCCAGAGCACCAACCACCACGGAGGTGGTGAAGGGAGTGACAGCGTTTCCTCCTGGTGTTTTGGATAAATAAAAGGAGGGGGTTATGGAACAGAAAACCACACATTTGAATGATTTGTTTCTTATTTTGAAATGTGTGGCAGACATGACCCCTCGTGAACTTCTGAGTACATTCATACAGGAGAAGAAAAAGACATGGATGAAGCGAGTGAAGACATTGTTATCCTCACTTTTTGTCCATTAACTCTGCACTCATCTAGGGAGAAAAGCAGAGGACGACACAAGCATTTGCATCACATTTTCATACATGTGTACTATACTGTGACATTTTTATGACATACAATGACTTTTTTTAAGAGCTGCAATGATTAGTCAGCTAACTGATTCGTTGATTGAAGAAAAAAAACAAGATCATTATTTTTATAATGTATTCATCATGAAGAACATCTCTCAAAAATGACAACAAAAAAATAGCAGAATTTCATTTTTGAGCCTCTAAAATATGGAGATTTCCTTTTTTTTCTCTTTTGTATCCTATTAAATTAAAAATGACAAAACAAGACATCTAATACTAAATTATGATTTTTCTTAAAACATGTTTTTTATGGCATACTATATTATGACCTTTTTACAACAAACTATACTATGACCTTTTATTACATACTGTACTATGACATTTTTATGACACGTTCTCATTGCAAACTATAGTTTTACTTTCTTATGACACACTATACTAGATATTTGGGCAGGTGGGACCTTGGTGCCATCAGTGTATGAATGGGTGAATGACGACATGTACTGTAAAGTGCATTGATTGGTCTGAAGACCAGAAAGGAATTATACAAATGCAAGTCCATTTACCATTACCATTATTATTTTGTATGACATACTATAGTATGACATATTTTAAGACATCTTTATGGAATAATACTTTATGACATTTCATGACATTTTATGGTAAAATATACTATGAGTTTTCTTTATGAAAAGCCACTTTGATATTTCATGACATTGTTATGGCATTGGCTACTATAGTATGATGTTTTTATGGCATTCTATACTATATCTATACTCTGGTAGAGACGTCATCGAGGTGGCCCAGTTAAGTGGAGGACGCCACCACAAAACACTCATCTCTGGCATGATCGATGAGCCTTATGCCATTGTCGTAGACCCACCGAGAGGGTGAGTGGGTCTACAAGGTTCATTTATTGGTCACAACACAGGGTTGCACCATGAAATGTACGTTGTAGTCCATTCATGCTACACACAAATAGAACATATATACAAATATTTGAAATAGAATAAAAATAGATAACATAAAACAATATATAGTCCTTGTTTTTTTTCTAATGAAAAATGACACGTAGCTTTTATAGTACACAATGCATGGAGGCTCAGACTTTCTTCTGGAAAGAGTGTTTAATTTTTGCTGGAGTACTTCAAACTAAATAACACATAATGTTATAAAGATTTTAAAAAATTGTACAGAAAACAAACCAATGTGTTTTGTGTTTTTTTCCA
>NW_022284326.1:0-4557 GCF_004355925.1 Anarrhichthys ocellatus
ACTGTTTTCATTTTAAGTTCTTCTGTAACTTTAGATTGTAGTGTGAACGTTTAACCTGATTGTCATGAAGAAGCTCTGGACAGATCATTTATACTAATGCCCACTGACATGGTTTGAAAATCCACTGTTATCTAACGTTTGCTCTCCAAGGATCTTACTATGCACATATTTAGATCAGAGAAGTCTTTTTCTCATGGTGTGCCCACAAACCCTTTCAATAAGGTCAGTGTTTGGGCCGCTGTAATTATAGAATCCTGCTTACGTCCGTGCTTATCAGTAGGTGGCGCTATGACTATTAGTTAATATTGGCATGCAGAAGTCCTAAAATCATGACCGTAATCAAGCATGTCAAGTTTGGGACAGTTTTGACAAAGTACAGTCGAGTTACAACAGCTTGATGGATGATGGCGAACCATGTAAAATGGCCATCACACCATATCCACGTCGTTGGATGAAACCTAAAGCTTTTAATCGGTAAGGTCTTTAGATTGTTCTGACCAAATTCTAAGCTGATCGGATTAATTCCCTAGGAGGAGTTCGTAGTACAGCACCTGGAAATGGAAGAAAAACACGAGAAATTCATACAAAATTCAAAATGGCTGACTTCCGGTTGGGTTTAGAGCATGGTCCCAAGAGACTTTATTTTAAGTCCACATGTGATACATGTGCCTACCAAATTTTGTAAATCTATGTGAAACGTACAGCGAGGGCTGCTTCGTCTAAATTTTGTAGGGGGCGCTATTGAGCCGATTTGCCACTGTGAATCAATAAAATCATATTATATAATTACATTTTGGGCTTTAAATGTGTATGCCAAGTTTGCTTATGTTTCGAGCATTTCTAGCCTCTCAAAAACACCTTAATGTTTCATGGTGAAGAATGCATCGCCACGGCAACAGATTTTCACGAAACAACAAGCTTTGAGTAACTTTTCATCATAAAGGTCTTTAGACTGTACCAACCAAATTTGAAGTTGATCTGATTATTTCCCTAGGAGTAGTTCGTTAAAGTGCAGCGCCTGGAAATGAAAAAAACGACACTAACAATTCATAAAAAATTCAAAATGGCTGACTTCCGGTTGGGTTTAGAGCATGGCCCCAAGAGACTTTTATTTAAGTCCATATGTGATACATGTTCCTACCAAATTTCATACATCTAGGTCAAACATACTACGAGGGCTGCTTCGTCGAAATTTTGTAGGGGCCGCTATTGAGCCAATTTGCCACTCTGAACCAATAAAATCATATTCTATAACTACATTTCGGGCTTGTAATCTCCTTGCCAAGTTTGCTTATGTTTCAAGCATTTTTAGCCTCTCAAAATGACCTTCGTTGTTAACGGCGAAGACTGCATCGCCACGGCAACGGCGTTCGACGAAACATCAAAAGCTTCATTAACTGGCATTAGGAACTTGTTATATTTGTGTGGAACTAATTTGATGTTGATCTGATTTAACAAGCCAAAGTATAAAGACTTTAACTTCCTGTTACCAGTAGGTGGCGCTATGACTATGATTCAAAATTGGACTGCAGATGTCTTCAGGCCTTGAGTCTAATCAAACATGTCAAATCTGGTAAAGATCTGATGATGTGGAGTCGAGATACATCAGTTTATTCGTTTATGGCGAAGGATCGAAATTCACCGAGCCGCCACGTCGCCGCCCTTCGACAACTTCTTACAATCTTCACAATGAAGCATTGTCAAGGTCTTAAGGCTTTTCTGACAACATTTGAGAGGGATCTGATTAATCTGTGAGGAGCAGGATGTCAAAGTACACAACGTACAACTTCCAGTTGCCACTAGGTGGCGCTATTACTATGATTCGATATTGTCTTATAGATGTGTTCTGGGTCAGGATGTTATGACATATGAGAGATTTGGAGCAGATTAGACAATGTATGGACAAGTTACAACAACTTCCTGTTTCACGGCGAATGTTGTTTTTTTGACGCCATGCCACGGATACATAGTTCGATAACTTTTTTATCTTTGAGTAACTTTTCACTGCCAAGGTCTCAAGAGCATACTGACCGAATCTGAAGTCAATCAGGTCAAATCTCTGGGAGGAGTTCGTTAAAGTATGACGCCTTGAAATGGTCAAAAAACGTCATAAAACTCAAAAGGGCCGACTTCCTGTTTGGTTTAATGAAAAACTCCAAGAGGATTTTTTGTGCGGCTCATCACGTTCCACATACCTACCAAATTTCATACAGCTAGGTGAAACCCAATGTTGGGGCTACTCAATAGGGGGCGCTATCAAGCCAATATTTCCTACCGCAGTTGGACACCCCAATCAGACTGCAATTTTTCGCAAATTCTGGCTTGTGTGCCAAATTTCACAAAATTCCCAGTATCCCAAGCACCTCCTCCTTTTTGCGACGAAACACCAAAAATAATAATAAGAATAAGAAAAAACATTCGAAAAACAATAGGTCCTCCGCTCCGACTATGTCGGTGCTCGGGCCCTAATAATAATAAACAATCGAATAACAATAAGTCCTCCGCTCCGACTACGTCGGTGCTCGGGCCCTAAAAAGTCATATCACCCCTCTCCTGAAATAGCTGAACATTTTGATATTCGAACGGTTTTGGTGGCTTATAAAATGTCAGCAGTAGTGATATTTCTAGTAGTAGTACTAGAAGTTGTAGTTGTAGTAGAAGTATCATTAGTAGTAGAAGTATTAGTATTTAGAAGAAGTAGTAGAAGTATTAGTAGCAGTAGTAGCAGTAATAGCTGTAGTAGTGGTCGTAGTATTTAATATAGTAGAAGTAGTAGTAGTAATAGTCATGGCAGTATTTGAAGTAGCAGTAATAGCAGTAGTAGTAGTACTAGTAGCAGTCGTACTAATAGCTGTAGTAGTATTAGTACTGGTAGTAGCATGAATAGCAGTTGTAGTAGTAGCAGTTGTAGTATAAGTAATAGTAGTAGTGGTAGTAATAGCAGTAGTGGTATTAATAATATTGATGGTATCAGTAATAGCAGTAGCAGTAGTAGTAATAGTAGCAACAGCAAAAGTTGGAGTAGAAGTAGTAGTAGTAGTAATACTATATTAGCAGCAGTAGTAGTAGTTGTCACAGTATTAGTAAGAGCATTCATTATTTCAACAAAAAAGCCTAATTTTGAGCTTAATGTTTAAATACAGTTAATCTATGGGGCTTTTATTTTGAAAGGGTGGGACTGGGTGGGGGAGAGAGGGGGAGAGGAGACATAATCTTAATGTTTGACACACATAAACAGTTTATTAAATGACAGGCTTCATCACAAGCATTTCAGTTAGAATTCACTCTTTGGGGCTTTTATTTTGAAATGGGGTGTGGGCGGGGGGAAGGGGAGAGAGACATAATCATAATGTTAGATAAACATAAACAGGTTATTAAATGACAGGCTTCATCACAAGCATTTCAGTTAGAATTCATTTTGTGGGGCCTTTACTTTAAAATAGGGTGTGTGTGTGTGTGTGGGGGGGTCCTCTTAAAATCTCTAAGACCTGAATGACTGTATGAGAGAGAGACACAGACAGAGACAGAGAGAGAGAGGATGAGTGAGTGAGTGAGTGAGTGAGTGAGAGACTCTGATCTCTCTGGCAATCTTTCTCATTTGGAGATTGTCCTATGTTTTATCATTTACAGCTTACATGACTATTGTCCTGCTCTGCCATGTCTTTCCTCGTCTCTCCCTCTTGCGTCGCGGTGTGTGTAAATGTCACTCAAATCTAATCAGAATACCCATATTTGATTGGCTGAGCTGCATCACGTATATCTCTAAATCATGTGTGTGCGGCTTTTATTTTAAAATGGGGGGGGGGGGGTCCTCTAAAAGTCTCTAAGACCTGAATGACTGTAAGAGAGAGAGAGAGAGAGAGAGAGAGAGAGAGAGGAGTGTATGTGTGTCTGAGTCTGTGTTTATCAACATCACTAATTAGCTTAATCAGAAACACCTGTGTCCTTGCAGCCTTTTCATGGAGATAAAACAGGGAAACACCACTCAAACAAATCATCAAAACTCCCATAACCGTAGCTCCTATTGCTCCGATATTAATAAATGAGAGGAAGGTTGACTTGAGAAACAGATCCTGTAAAAATTGTGTCTGTAGTGTAAAAAATGTGGCTGAACTGACGATCTAGAAATGGGGTACCGTGTTCTGTGGAAGATGTTTTTGAAGTAAAATTTAACATTGGTCTCTATGGAGCAGAAAGTTGGTTTTCCTCTCAATTACAGGCTTCTGTGCCAAATGTGGAAATATGTGGGATTCCACAGTCATTTGTCTACAACAAGGACAAGATTAGCTACTTCTACATCCAGAAATTATGCATGAAGAGTGAAGATTGTGGACACAGTGGCAAAAGACAAATCTTTTTTTCACAAGAATCTCAAGCTGCTCTTCACTCTAGCGGTGACATCACGCACTCTAAGCTGCGCAATACACACCCATTATAAAAGCAGAAAAGGACTGAAAAAATCATAAAAGTTAAATTGTTACAGTTCAAAAAGTGTAAAAGATATCAAAAAGCTGAATTATGCGGCAATATATCAGGATTTTCTCAACATTTGAAAGT
>NW_022284327.1:0-3797 GCF_004355925.1 Anarrhichthys ocellatus
TGTGACTGTGTGTGTGACTGTGTGTGTGACTGTGTGTGTGTGACTGTGTGTGAGACTGTGTGTGACTGTGTGTGTGTGACTGTGTGTGAGACTGTGTGTGACTGTGTGTGTGACTGTGTGTGAGACTGTGTGTGACTGTGTGTGTGACTGTGTGTGTGCAGCCACATGTGATTATGTGAAGACAGTATCTGCCTCACTGCTCATCTCTTTTTCCTCCCACATATATAGACTCTCACATCACTTGGACACACGTGGAAGCACATGCAGTGTGCAGACTATCTAAATACATATTATATATAAAGATATATATGTACAGTATATATATATATGCAGAAGCAGACACACTCATGTACACACACGTGGTGTGAAGCAGGCCGTGTGTTGTACTTTCAGACCTCTCCCTGCCGTGAGGAATAATTACATCGCTCACTGACTCCTCAGTCTCTTCTCTGCCTTCCTCTCATCCTCATCTTCTTCCTCTCTCATACGCACACACACACACACACACACACACACACACACACACACACACACACCTGAGCTTTCTTCTCCAGTCCTGTTTCTCTCTCTCTCAGCTCTCTGAAGTCCTAAATCGATCTGAGCTTGTCATCATAACTCTGCCGCTCTGACAGATGATGTGCATATCTGTTTGTTTGTTGATGCTGATGATCAGTTGATTAAAACATGTATACAACATAAAATGAATCAGCAGCACCTCTGATGATGGACTAATCCATTAAGTCTTCTATCAAGCAGAAATTGTTTCTTTGTGAAGATTTCGCTGTAAAATGAATATTTTGGGCTTTTGGACTGTTTGAAGACTTTTAAACATTTAATGGATTCATTGAGAAAATAATCATCAGATTAATCACTGAAACGAATTGTTCACTGCAGCCAAAGTATTTATATTAGAATGTTTTAATGCTCTGCTATTCACTCATTCTGTTGAAGGATGAAGATTCGGTTTATTATTTTCAAATGTTATTTATCAAGAATATTCTATTTCCATATCTGTTCTGTGTTTGAAGTGGAAACAAAACACCCGACTGAAAGAGAGAAGAAGTGAAGCCAACGTGGAACTTTAGCCGGGCCGACTAAGAATACGCTTTCAGCTTCAATTTCACACTTGGTAGAGTTCTGGACTTTCTCACCTGAAAATCCGAACGCATCCCCGGAGGGTGCTGCAACCTCCACCCTGAAGCTCTTCAGGTCAAGCCGTCGTTTCTGTTCTAGATCTGTGAAGAACTTTGTGCTGCGGTAAACGATTGAACCATAAACACATCGGTGACCTTATGAATCTGTGATGAGCTGCATGTGACTTTGTTAATGTGGTCGAAACATTACGGAAACTCGTGTCAAAAAAGATTTTCACATTTTCCGATTGCCAAATGGTGTTCCAACCAAAAACATCCAGATTTGTGTTCAGCCCAGAGAGAAGAGGACGCCCTCCTCCTGTCTGGGGTCACTTCTGCTCAAAGCAAACGCCGGCTGACCAGAAGAAGAAGCAGATATTTTCCAACACAGTTGCTCATCTTTTGTCTCAATGATGCACCTGAAGAGCTTCGTGTCCCTTCGAGTCTTCAAAGTGACACCTAACTCTGTCTGTGATGCAGAAAATGAGTCTGACCTTTTCTTCCAGAACAAATGAGGCCTGAAATAACTCCCTCCTCCTCCTCCTCCCTGTGTCTGTGCACCATGAGTCCAGTAATCGCACCGTTCCTGCGTATAAAGAGGCGGTGCATGACACGTGGAAGGTCCATCTACCGTTCTGCTGCAGTCAGGAAGTGTGTGGACGCATTTGTGCAGAAGGGACAAAGACTCGGCGTGAGCAGCGGGAGATTATTGACACCGACACCAGCGGGACGACAGCTTCTCGTGTTAGAACCCACACCTGAGTGTAACCCGCGACATGTGTTCCTCACCAACTCTCAATCCAAACAGCCTTTTGTAATCCTGTGAAACACCTCGGCTGCATCCATCTACCTCTGCTGTGATGAGCGAGACGAGTGTGTTGGACAGAAAAGTGCACACTTGTCTCATCTGCTGCTCCTGGAGGGAGCTGAGGAGACACAACTATGACCGAGGGGTCAAACCCACCAGGTTACTAGCCCTGTGACAGAACTGTGGATTATTAAACAAGTGTTTCTGCATCTTTAATGCTGTAGATTACATACAAAGTCACTGCAGAGACACGAATGAATTGAATGAACAGGAATGATCCATGGATACAGAAGTTTGCCTTTGAGCAGCTCAGCAGTGAACTCACGTTAACGGATGGCAGTAAATGATGAACTCTAATAATCGATGAATGGTTATGAGTATCTGCTGGTTTGAGTTGCTGCTTCTCTCTTTCACATCTCTGCATATTAAATCACTGGGTTTTGGAGCGTACCATTGAGCCACTTGGAGTTGTACTGGGCGGTCCGGAGCGGCGGCATGCCCCCCAGGCTGCGGTAGATGACGGGGTCGCGGCCGGAGAAGTCGATGACGGTGGCGGCGTACAGCTCGCCGCTCTCCGTCACCACCGCCGTGGAGTTGTGGCGAGGGTCGTACGGGCAGCGCGCCACGCCGTTCACCCGCTCCATCACAAAGCTCATGTTGCCTACCTGAGACGGGGGAGAAAAGGGAGGAAGGGTGACGTCTAGAGCGGGTTGTTCTCTAAATAAGTACTCACAGATACTCTTACCTCTCGGGTCGTACACAGCGGCTGGAAAGCGTTGGTTCCACAGGTCATGACCTCCGTCTTGTTCACCAGCAGAACCCGGATGTAGTTCTGACATTCAATCTGCACAGAAAGAAGAACATGGATGTGAATATTCTCTGGTTGTCTGCAGCAGTAAGACTCCAGCTCTAAAGCTCGTCTGTGACATCCACAGAGTTACAGTAGAAAAAAGAGAAAAGAGCCGAATGTGTTTCTACAAAGGAATGAAATAGATTTATGTGTGATGGAACCGGTTATGTCGGGGGGTTATTGTGCTTTGTGTTGTGTTGCAAAGAAAAGGAGGTAACAGCAGCGAAGCAGGTCTTCAAAGAGGATTGGTTACTGAGTGCATTATGACATCACCCTCTGCATTATATCTATGTATCTAGATATAATGCAGTATATATATATATGTACGTATATATATATATATATATGTATATATGCATACATATATATATACACATATATACATAGATCCTCTTTGTAGGCACGAGGGAGATCAAATAAATATAAAGGAAATAAAGACAGCTGATCAGACAGATTTAAAGAGGAAGTCGCTCTCTCTCTCACTCTCTCACTCTCTCTCTCTCTCTCTCACTCTCTCACTCTCTCTGTCTCTCTCACTCTCTCTGTCTCTCTCACTCTCTCTGTCTCTCTCTCTCTCTCTCTCTCTCTGTCTCTCTCACTCTCTCTCTCTCTCTCTGTGTCTCTCTTGATTGACAGGTGAGGAATAGCTCCTCCTCCCCTGGTATCCCGGTGCCCCCCCCCCCCCCGGTGATGGAGGTTACCTGTGTCTTTCCTTTGCTCTGACACGACCGCCTGGTCTCCTCGTCCGGGGCCCATTCTGTCGCCTAGGACACAAAAACAAGAATAAGAAAGAGGGATGACAAAGAGGTTTAGAGTCGTCTGAGTCCTTCAGTTACGCAACAGCTGACTGTTGCTCATACCGTAGGAACGCTGCTGTTTGTTTATCGTGTAAACGTGGCGACCAACAGCCTATCGGAGGGCGCCGTGCAGCCAACGAGGCGCCATTAGCATGTTAATGACTTCCATCTTCTTCCTCTTTCTCCCTCGCTCGCTCACAAAAGTTTGC
>NW_022284327.1:3897-4044 GCF_004355925.1 Anarrhichthys ocellatus
CACACACACACACACACACACGCTGCCTGGCCACCAGAGCAGCACTGGCTCTTGTTGAGAGGGTTTGAGAGACGTCGCTCTTCTTTGGCATGGACTTCCAGTGTGTGTGTGTGTGTGTGTGTGTGTGTGTGTGTGTGTGTGTGTGTG
>NW_022284327.1:4054-4534 GCF_004355925.1 Anarrhichthys ocellatus
GTGTGTGTGTGTGTGTGTGTGTGTGTGTGTGTGTGTGTGTGTGTGTGTGCACGGTGCCAGAGGACGTCCTGCTGGGTGTCACAAAGTTTTACTCGTCTTCCTCTTCTCTGATCTCTCTGTCCAAGTAGGAAATGTCTAAAACTTTTTTTTTAAATCTTTCCGTCTGTTTGTGTTTCTGTATTTCTGTCCCAGAGGGATTACCGTCGTGATGATTGTCTAGATGTCCTGAGTTACATTCAATGGGCCAGTGGGACAAAGTTGTGACCCAGCTTTCAGCGGAGCGCTCGCCAACTGAGGCCAACCGAGAGTCAACAGTAAACTGGGTCAGTAGTCCAGGAGCCAAATAAAGAACTCAAACAAATAGTAAACTTCAGGGGAAACCACTGAAACTCTTTCACCATGTGGCTCGTCTTAAACGGCTGTGTGCAGTCGGATGCATTCTCTCTAGTGTCCACCAGGGGGCGACTCCTCTGGTTGTAT
>NW_022284328.1:0-3590 GCF_004355925.1 Anarrhichthys ocellatus
ACACACACACACACACACACACACACACACACACACACACACACACGTTCACGCTCCGTCTAGTTCCAGGTGGAAGTGATCCTGTTGATTAGCCTTGAAGAAGACGTGACGGAGTGAAGCGTTCACAGTTTGTGTGACGATCTCCTGAATGGAGAGTTTCACTCGCCGTGTTTTAAAGAAACGACGACGCAGCAATCAGAAGTGGAATAAAAGACAAACGGACAAAGACATCAAACCTACAGAGACATTTACAGCTGGCTTCATGTTCTTTGTTGTCTTATTGTTCATGAGTGAACAAAATGTCAACGTTAGAATCACAACACGTTTCTTTAGTTACTTTACATTAGTTTGATTACAGAGAGATTTATACATATTTCACTCACATAATACAGAGTTAAGCTTCCTGTAACTCTAGTTTAGATAAAAAGTTATGTTTTATGTTATTTACACACATGAGACTTCATGCAATCTAAAGAATGACTGAAAGGAAGAGCAACGTTAACCATTTAAAGGAACCTTCTGACTGATGATGACTCATCATCGCTGCTCCTCTCCTTTAGTGCATCTCATCTTCACTTCCTGCCGTCAGAATGGACTTTCACAGACTTTTGAAGCGTTTTCTGGAGGACTGGCTTTAGAACATGTGTGAGGTTATGCAAGTTATCAGGGAAGCTAATGGAAAGCTTCAGGACAAAGACACGTGAGAGTACGATGGTTCAGTGTGATGAACGGCGTGTTGGTTTCCTCTCCAGTGTTGAAGCTCTGAGACGTCTCCTGCTGACTCTTCTTTCATCGTGTTGTCTGCTTCCATCGTTGGTTCTCTTGATGGATGGAGCTCCAGAAAATAGAAACGTTGCTCGCCTTCACTGAGTCCAGCTCTGACATCTGTCTGTCCTCCTCTCACTGTACTTTATAGCATATAGTGTAAATAGCACAACGTGTCATTATTACACATGTTAGGCTTTTTGGATGTTATTTAACGGCACCTCGCTACCCTCAAACGTCTTTGAAGTATTATAACCAGCTGGTAGTGGAGAGTGTGTGTGTGTGTGTGTGTGTGTGTGTCTGTGTGTGTGTGTGTGTGTGTGTGTGTCACACCTCTGTCTGGGTCATAGGGCATCTCTCCATGTGTGAAAGCCATCAGTGTGTGTGATGTAGAGGTGGCCTGCTGAAACATTGTTGGCTGGATGTTAATATATTGTTGTGCTCAGATGAGAGTTTCCTTGTCAGACTGAGGATCACTTTAGTTCATCGCTTCATGTATTATCTTTCTGGAGGAGTTTGTGTGATTAAAGGCTGAACAAACACACTTGAGTTCTGTACTTCATGTTCTTTCTCTTCGGTGTTCTCGAGCAGTAACTCCGGTGTTCCCTGTCGTCGCCGATGAGAGGGCCGTGATTGATTTATTTAAAATGGTGTGAAGTGTAACAAATGTGCCGCGCTGCGTTCAAGGCCGCAAAGAGCTGCCGACATGGGACCACCGGGACACACAGCGCCGTCTCTGTGCACGTTCAACTTATAGGAAACACAGTCTGCAGGAGCTTCACGCTTCATTTCCTGCGTTCCTCATTCAGCTGATTGTTTTAGAGGAAGGTCTACTGAACTACAGCCGTTACAGGCACGGAACCTCAGGAGCCTTCTTACTCAACTTAACATTTACAGAGTTCACGGGTTCTCCTGCAGAAGACTTCCATTCACCAGGAACAAGGACGAGTCCTGTGGCAAATTAAAGACGCATCCCTCAGAGTGAATAGGAGAAATTAAATTTAATATTATATTCATCACAGATGAATCTATGATTCAGTTGACTATTGCATGAGACAAAGGAAAGCAACAGGATTGTATTTCTGGGCATCTATTCTTTTATTAGAGAGTGACGAGAGACAGGAAGTGAGGAAAGAGAGGAGAGCAGTAAGCATTTAATAATCGTTGTTACCGTCCGGCTACCGAGTCACCTGAAAGAAACCAAAAACATATTAACATGTGAGAGGTTTGGACCAGAGAACAAACTAAAAAATATATATAATTCTAATAATTAATTAATTTGATTAATTAATTCAATATTAACATTGTTGCTGAGTATTATTCTGTCGGTTTATTAATCATTTGAAAAAACTTTAAATTGATACATTTCCTAAATAGTGAAGTCAGCTTAAACATGATGATAATAACCTTTATTTATGCAGCGCTGTAAAAGTCTTTTGGCATGACTTCATGCTTGTTATTACTGTATTAATACATATCTTCAGTGGAGACGTATCACTGTTTTGTCTCCAGTTATCGCTGACAGCTGACAGCAGGAAGAACTAACAGCAGCTTCCACTTCGGGTTAATTTGATGTTTGTTCGGCTCGTTTTCTGCCGCGACTCCGAGAGAGACGAGAAGCTGCTGTGTGTGTGTGTGTGTGTGTGTGTGTGTGTGTGTGTGTGTGTGTGTTTGTGTGTGTGTGTGTGTGTGTGTGTGTGTTTACACAGTCACATTGTGGGGTCCCGCCTTCCTTCAGTTGATGAAATGCCCCATCATGTAAAGAAGCCTTACAGTTTAGTATTCATATTTATTTTAAGGTTAGATTAATGTTAAATTCATGTTAGGCTTAATTTATGGTTGGATTAAGTTTAGGATTAGGTTAGCTTTAGCTTTAGCTTTAGCTTTAGGTTGAGGTTAGGTTGGTGTCAGGCCGCAGGAAATGAATGTACGTCAGTGTTGTGTCGTCTAATGTCATTTGAAACTGACTGTGTGAGTTTGCAAAGGATACAACATTACTGCTGTGTAGTTTGATCTATAATAATGCATCATATTTCATAAACTGATGTTGTGCATGTAAAAAGAAGTAACCTTCAAAGTAACTAGCATCTAAAGCGGTGACATGAATGTAGTTGAGTAGAAGTACAAAGTGACATGAAATGTAAGTAAGAAGCAGCTCAAAGTACAGGACGGTTCCTCTCCAGCGCTGGAGAAGAAGAAGAAGAAGAAGAAGAACTTAATGAATTTGAACTCGGTGTCTCGTCTCCCTCAGATCTGAGGAACAGCTCGGCGGTGTTCTGGGAGGGCGGAGTCAGCGGTGGATACCAGGCCTTGTTATTGGACGAAGACCAAGGATGGCTGCTGGTCGGAGGGAAGGACCACATCTACCTGCTGAGGCCGGACAGCTTGGACCTGCCCACGCATACGGTGAGAACATTAGAGAACATTAAAGATCAGCTGAAAACAATCCAGACCACCAGCCCTGTCTGACTGACGCTGTTTCATTTTCTCCATCAGATCCACTGGCCGGCTGCCAGAGAACATGTGGAGCACTGCTGCCTGGCAGGGAAAAGTCTGGAGGTAAAGACATGAGACAATGAATATCTTTCTCTCTGTCTCACCTTCAGTCCTTTCCTTCCCTCTAACATGTGTGAACATGTAAACAAAAGTGAAACCTAATTCAGTCGCCCACCACCGCTAAGTTTAAACAAGCACTGCACGAACAACTTCTGAGACAAAGCAGCCAGGAGGACAGAAGACAGAGGACAGACGGACAGATGATAGGAGGGCAGGAGGACGAAGGACTGGAGGGTAGAGGACAGGAGGACAGATGATAGGAGGGCAGG